>NC_053022.1:243364058-243475331 GCF_003073215.2 Triticum urartu | reverse complement strand
TCTTGCCACTCCTTGTTCCATAATCCATCAAATCTTTACCCAAAACTTGAAAACTTCACAACACAAAACTTAAAGTAGAAAATCTTGTGAGCTCCGTTAGCGAAAGAAAACAAAAGACCACTTCAAGGTACTGTAATTAACTCCTTATTTATTATATTGGTGTTAAAACTACTGTATTACAACTTCTCTATGGATTATAAACTATTTTACTAGCCATAGATTCATCAAAATAAGCAAACAACACACGAAAAACAGAATCTGTCAAAAACAGAACAGTCTGTAGTAATCTGTAGCTAGCGCAAGATTTGGAACCCAAAAAATTCTAAAATAAACTTATGGACGTGAGGAATTTATCTATTAATCATCTGAAAAAATAATTAACTAAATAGCACTTTCCAAATAAAAATGACAGCAGTTCTCGTGAGCGCTAAAGTTTCTGTTTTTACAGCAAGTTCAACAAGACTTTCCCCAAGTCTTCCCAACGGTTCTACTTGGCACAAACACTAATTAAACACAAAAAAGACAACCAAAACAGAGGATAAATAATTTATTTATTACTAAACAGGAGCAAAAAGAAAGGAATAAAAATTAAATTGGGTTGCCTCCCAACAAGCGCTGTCATTGAACGCCCCTAGCTAGGCATAACAAGCAAGAATAGATCTAGGTATTGCCATCTTTGGTAGGCAATCCATAAGTGGCTCTTATGATAGATTCATATGGTAATTTTATTTTCTTTCTAGGGAAGTGTTCCATGCCCTTTTTTAATGGAAATTGAAATCTAATATTCCCTTCCTTCATATCAATAATTGCACCAACCGTTCTAAGGAAAGGTCTACCGAAAATAATAGGGCAAGAAGGATTGCAATCTATATCAAGAACGATAAAATCTACGGGCACATAATTCCTATTTGCAACAATAAGAACATCATTGATTCTTCCCATAGGTTTCTTAATATTGGAATCCACAAGATGCAAGTTTAGAGAGCAATCATCAAAACCACGGAAATCTAGCAAATCACACAAAGTTTTGGGAATAGTAGAGACACTAGCACCCAAATCACACAAAGAATAAAACTCATAATTTTTAATTTTAATTTTAATAGTAGGTTCCCACTCATCATAAAGTTTTCTAGGGATAGAAACTTCCAATTCAAGTTTTTCTTCATAAGATTGCATCAAGGCATCAACGATATGTTTAGTAAACACTTTATTTTGACTATAAGCGTGAGGAGATTTTAGCACAGATTGCAACAAGGAAATACAATCAATAAAATAGCAATTTTCACAATTAAATTCCTTGAAATCCAATATAGTGGGTTTAGAAACATCTAGGGTTTTAATTTCTTCAATCCCACTTTTATCAAATTTAGCATCAAGATCAATAAATTTCGAATTCTTAGAACGCCTTCTAGGAAAAGGTGGATCATATTCAGTACCATCATTATCAAGATTAATATTGCAAAACAAAGATTTAATAGGGTACACATCAATAACTTTCAGATCTTCATCATTATTTTCATAGGAACTAGAAGAACACGCTTTTATAAAGGCATCTTTCTTAGCACGCATCCTAACGGTTCTTTCTTTGCACTCATCAGTAGAAATTCTCATGGCTTTGAGAGACTCATTGATATCATGCTTAGGTGGAATAGATCTAAGTTTCAAAGAATCAACATCAAGAGCAATTCTATCAACGTTCCTAGCCAAATCATCAATCTTAAGCAATTTTTCTTCAATCATTGCATTAAAATTCTTTTGCGAAGAAATAAATTCTTTAATATTAGATTCCAAATCAGAGGGTATCATATTATAATTTCCATAAGAATTGTTGTAGGAATTACCATAATTATTAGAGGGATTACTAGGATAAGGCCTAGGATTGAAATTTCCTCTATACGCATTGTTACCAAAATTGTTCCTACCAACAAAATTCACATCCATAGATTCATTATTATTCTCAATCAAAGTAGACAAGGGCATATCATTAGGATCAGAAGGAACACTCTTATTAGCAAATAATTTCATAAGTTAATACATCTTTCCACTCAAAACATTAATTTCTTCTATCGCATGCACCTTTTTATTAGATCTTTCGGTATGCCATTGAGAATAATTAACCATAATATTATCTAGGAGTTTAGTAGCTTCTCCTAAAGTGATTTCCATAAAAGTGCCTCCCGCGGCCGAATCTAAAAGATTTCTAGAAGCAAAATTCAATCCGGCATAAAATTTTTGTATAATCATCCACAAATTCAAACCATGAGTAGGGCAATTACGTATCATTAATTTCATTCTCTCCCAAGCTTGTGCAACATGTTCATGATCAAGTTGTTTAAAATTCATAATATCGTTTCTAAGAGAGATGATCTTAGCGGGAGGAAAATACTTAGAGATAAAAGCATCTTTGCACTTGTTCCATGAATCAATACTATTTTTAGGCAAATATGAAAACCAAGCTTTAGCATGATCTCTAAGCAAAAAAGGAAATAGCTTCAATTTAACAATATCATTATCGACATCTTTCTTCTTTTGAATGTCACACAAATCAACGAAGCTATTAAGATGGGTAGCAGCATCTTCACTAGGAAGGCCGGAGAACGGATCTTTCATGACAAGATTCAGCAAAGCAGTATTAATTTCACAAGACTCGGCATCGGTAAGAGGAGCAATCGGAGTGCTAAGGAAATCATTATTGTTGGTATTGGTGAAGTCACACAATTTAGTATTATCTTGAGCCATCGCGACAAACAAGCAAACTAACACACAAGCAAACAAAAAGCAAACGGGCAAAAAGAGGCAAATAGAGAGAAAGAGGGAGGATAGAGAGAGAGAGGACGAATAAAACGGCAAGGGTGAAGTGGGGGAGAGGAAAACGAGAGGCAAATGGAAAATAATGTAATGCGGGAGATAGGGATTGTGATGGGTACTTGGTATGTTGACTTTTGCGCAGACTCCCCGGCAACGGCGCCAGAAATTCTTCTTGCTACCTCTTGAGCACTGCGTTGGATTTCCCCGAAGAGGAAGGGATGATGCAGCAAAGTAGCGTAAGTATTTCCCTTAGTTTTTGAGAACCAAGGTATCAATCAAGTAGGAGGCTACGCTCGAGTCCCTCGTACCTACACAAAAACAATAGCTCAACGCGACCAACGCGCTTAGGGGTTGTCAATCCCTTCACGGTCACTTACGAAAGTGAGATTTGATAGAGATGATAAATAATATTTTTGGTATTTTTGGTATAGATATGCATAGTAAAAAGTAAAAGCAAAGCAATAATAAAGTGATGGGGATTAATATGATGATAAAGAGACCCGGGGGCCATAGGTTTCACTAGTGGCTTCTCTCAAGAGCATAAGTATTCTACGGTGGGTGAACAAATTACTGTTGAGCAATTGACAGAATTGAGCATAGTTATGAGAATATCTAGGTATGATCATGTATATAGGCATCACGTCCGAGACAAGACCGAAACGATTCTGCATCTACTACTATTACTCCACTCATCGACCGCTATCCAGCATGCATCTAGAGTATTAAGTTAAAAACAAAGTAACGCCTTAAGCAAGATGACATGATGTAGAGGGATAGTTTCATGCAATATGATAAAAAACCCATCTTGTTATCCTCGATGGCAACGATACAATACGTGCCTTGATGCCCCTTCTGTCACTGGGAAAGGACACCACAAGATTGAACCCAAAGCTAAGCACTTCTCCCATGGCAAGAACAACCAATCTAGTAGGCCAAACCAAACTGATAATTCAAAGAGACTTGCAAAGATAACCAATCATACATAAAATAATTTAGAGAAGATTCAAATATTATTCATAGATAGACTGGATCATAAACCCACAATTCATTGGTCTCAACAAACACAGCGCAAAAAGAAGATTACATCGAATAGATCTCCACAAGAGAGGGGGAGAACATTGTATTGAGATCCAAAAAGAGAAAAGAAGCCATCTAGCTACTAACTATGGACCCGTAGGTCCGAAGTAAACTACTCACACTTCATCAGAGGGGCTTGGATGATGATGTAGAAGCCCTCCGTGATCGATGCCTCCTCCGGCGGAGCTCCGGAACAGGCCCCAAGATGGGATCTCGTGGATACAGAAAGTTGCGGCAGTGGAATTAGGTTTTTGGCTCCAGTTTTGATCGTTTGGGGTACGTGGATATATATAGGAGGAAGAAGTACGTCGGTGGAGCTTCGAGGGGCCCACGAGGCAGGGGGGCGCCCTAGGGGGGGGCGCCCTCCACCCTTGTGACCGCCTCGTGGCTTTCTTGACGGAGGGTCCAAGTCTCCTGGGTCTTATCTGATGAGAAAATCACGTTCCTGAAGGTTTCATTCTGTTTGGACTCCGTTTGATATTCCTTTTCTTCAAAACCCTAAAACAGGCAAAAAAAAACAACAATTCTAGGATGGGCCTCCCACTACTAGAGAAAAGCCTAGCAGCAACGCGGTTTTAGGCCTATCAGTAGCGTTGGGCGATGCGCTAGTGATAAGGCGCTACAGCTAACGTATAGCAGTAGCGTGCCTCCGACCACACTACTGCTAAATCGACTTAGTAGTAGCGACTTCCCGGAGGAGCGCTACTGGTAATTAGTAGTAGCGCTTCTCCCTGCCCGCGCTGCTACTATTATTTCGTATTTTATTTCTTTTTATTTCATGTTGTATTTGTACACCTTTACACAAGTTTTCATACAACAGGAATTTAGAAATTGTTTTCACATCATAATGAGTTATTACATCACGGGGTGAAAGAACCGTGGACTAGTTCAAGTGGATGGACATCCACTTGAAACTAATCTGCGGTTCTTTCACCCAATGATATAATAAATATCATCATCATCATATCATTAACAACTTATCATCATAATACATCATTGTCATATAACACCTCCTCAACATCATCGTTTTCATCAATGAGACATCACATAGCAAATTGGTCACTAGTCGTAATCACAAGTACTCCTCATCATCAACTTTAACACATTGTATCACATAATAAACATATTGTACCTCATAGGACCTACTACATTCTCTTAGGACCTACTATATTCTCCAAGGTAAAATAGCAAAAAACAAGATAGCCCCTGACTTAATGTTACTTCCAAGAACCTCCTTGCGAATGTCCAAACATTTTTTCCATTCTTTGATTAGCATGTGTTCACCGGTTTTAGAAATCTGATATGCACAGGTGAGCTCCTTAGATTGACCTGGCTGTATGTTCAGAACTGCAAGGCGACCATTCTGATACATCAGATGAGGCACACAATCCATCGGGATTTTCTGTTGAAAAACACAGTAATAACTTCGTAGTTAGCAAAGATGTACTAGTTTTAGAAGTATGCAAAAGATGCACGTATGTCGTAATAGTAAAAAATCTTACCAGGGTATCTCCATAGAAGTTATCGTGGTTCAACACATGCACTAGTGGCATGTATTCACCATAATTTGGAGGAGTTCGATAATAGGTATTGTAATTCTCAAGATAACTACAATAAGCAATCAGATGACTTTTCTCCTTATAAGTTAATTCGGAGCCATCAATGTAGTGGGTTTTGTCTACCATCTTCTGCACATTCTTTGAAGATTCAAAATAAGTTGTCACTGGAAATAAGATGTCAACTATTTTGAAATAAACAATATAAATTAGTTAATAACTATGTTTGAGAAACTCACATTGCGGTAGAATCGGAAGCGTATCAACAAGGACCCAAATGTCCATATTGTCTTGCTCGATGTCAGGATCACCAAGATCCATGGTGACAATCATACCCTCATAAAAACCATACATTTTGCAAAGTGCTTCCCAAATTTGGCAACCAAAGTACAGATTTACTTCAAAATCGATATCATGATGGGTCCTTAGGTGTATTTTCTTTGTTTGAAAATTTTCATGGTCTTCAAAAGCCATCCTCTCCAAGACATAGCGTCTTGCATGTCATGGGATAAGCTAGTCGAATTGTAAAAGATGAAAATTAGATGTTGAAATAGTTGAAGTCATGCTTAATTATGAAAAAAACACTTGTCATTGCTGCGTACCGTTTCAACATCGAAGTTCTCCTCGAGCTTAATGCTGAAGCGCCGATCTTCGTCCAGCTCAACGAACATGTCGCACATACCTCGATCGTCGTGGCACCAGTTGCACTCCCCCGGGAGACTGTCGTCGTCCGAGTACGACATTTCCAACATTCATAATTCAAAGATTAAACTTGTACAATTAAATATATGTACTAAAAAACCTAAATTAGATCATTATTTTTCGAGAAAATCCAGGCCACTCGATATTTCCTACATATTCTAGCACAAGTCATGCCAGAATTCACGGAAAAATCCAGCATGATCTTTGCTAAAAAAAGGACATATTGAGCGCCTGAAATTTGCCGGAACGGAAATTAATCAACACTCCAGCAAAACATAGGCCACTCGGAGGTGTAAAGTGAACATGAATGGCCACTTGGGCAACCACATATCCTATTTGAGCAAATATGACATGTTCAACTAGTTTTATTAATTCAACTAGTTCTTACTAAATATAAACTTACTATAAATAGAAAAAAACTAGTTCTTTCTAAAAATAAAGTAGTTCAACTAGTTATATTAATTATCTTACTAAAAATTAATTAGTTCTATTAATTCAACTAGTTCAACTAGTTTATTAATTTACTTACTAAACTAGTTCAACTACAACTAAAGTAGTTCAACTAGTTTATTAATTTACTTACAAAAAATAAACTAGTTTTTACTAAAAATAAAATGGTTCAACTAGTTATATTAATTTTCTTACTAATTCTATTAAACACTAAAACTAATTCGATGAACTCTAAAACTAATTCTACTTAACAACTACTGCCATAATTAGCATCTAATTTAATGAACCCTAACTAATTAGATGAACTCTGAAATTTAACCCTAAGAACCCTAGATAGGCAAAGGTAGGGGAGGAGGAGGAGGAGGGCGTGCTCACCTCTGGCGTCGGCGGAGCTAGGGAGAGGGGCACGTGGCGTCGAGGTTGGGGACGGGGTCGGGGCAGCGGGCGCACGGCGGAGGGCGGTGATGTAGGGGTGGGGTTGTCGAGGTCGGGGTCGGGGGCGGCGTCAAGGTCGCGGTCGGGGGCGGGGGCGGCGTCGAAGGTGTGCGAAGAGCGACGGGTCGCGTGCGGCGGCCGACGATGATGCAGGGCGGCGACAGCGGAGGAGTAGGGATTTGGGGGAAGTGGCTGTGGGGGAAGAATGAACCGCGCGGTTAAGTTAAAAGTAGCAGTAGCGCGTTCCAGGAAGTGTGCTACTGCTACGGTAGCTATAGCGCGTTTCCTAACAAGCGCTACTGCTATTCGTTCTCTTTTTTATTTGCTTTCCATTTAATTTTACTTTCATTAGCAGTAGCGCCTTTGTCCGTAAACGCGCTGCTACAAAACAAGTAGCGGTAGCGCGGTTCCACGTAGATCGCTACTACTATGTGTAGCCTATCGGCTAAGCCGTGGGAATTTTAGTAGTAGCGCTTTTGTACTCGGGTGCGCCACTGCTATAATTGTATCTGTAGCATGGTTTTAAATACCGCGTTGCTGCTAATTAGCACCAGCATGGGTTTTATCCCGCGCTACTGCTAATGTTCTGTGTATAAGGCTTTCCCTAGTAGTGTCCGGTTAATAGGTTAGTCCCAAAAATAATATAAAAGTGGAAAATAAAGCCCAATATAGTCCAAAACAGTAGATAATATAGCATGGAGCAATGAAAAATTATAGATACATTGGAGACATATCAGGGTCGCGGTGGTGAGGGCTCTGGATCGGGGCTCCTCCCGATCTGGAGCTCGGGGCGATGCAGCTGGTGGACGGCGATGGCGGTCGGGCCCGGGCGGGCCTCCCACGGGTGTCGCAGGGCCGCGGTGGAGGGGAGCAGGCAGGGCCACGTGGCGTCGTCCTGTTGGCTGCGGGCGACTGCGCGGTGGCGGCTGGCCACTAGGAGCACGCCATGTGGCGACGGCGAGGTGGCGCCGCGGGAAGAGACCAAGTGGCGTTGGCGGAGCGGATCTGGCGGTGACAAGTGGCGGCTGGAGGCTGGGGGTGCAAGGAAAATAAGGAGGAGGGTGGAAGAAGGCCAAAAATGGACTAGGGGTGTCCATATATAGCAGGAGGAGCTAGGGTTGGGGGATTTGCTCCGTTTCGGAGCCGTTCGATTGCCATCGGACGGTCTGGAGCAGAGGGGGTAGGTAGGTGGGCTAGATGGACTGTGTAGAGGGGCTTGGCTGAGAGGAGAGGAAAGAAGGCAGCCCGGCAACCGTTTTCGGAGACCGAAAACGTCCGACGTTAGACCGACTATATTGTCGCTATAGTTATCCGTTGGGGCATCAAACGGACTCCGAACGCGATGAAACTTGGAAGGGGGCCTACTGACAACATAATAACACCGCATGCTAACTTTCGACCCATTCCGAGAACATTTTCCGGCCACTTATAAAATACTATTTCGGACGTGCCGTGGGCGCGTGCAAGTGTGCCTAGGCTCAGAACGGACAACGAAGAGAACTGGGGGACCCGGACAGATGCAAGTTTTGAAAACATGATGATGCAATGCACATGATGACATGGAAAGATGCAACACACCAACGATTGACAAGGCAACAACAGTGAATAACTGGAAGACACCTGGCGCAACGGTCTGGGGGCGTTACAACACTCCACCACTACAAGAGGATCTCGTCCCGAGATCTAAGGATGGCACCGGGGAAATGAAAGAGAAAGGGGAAGAGGTAAAACTAACTTGCTTCTTTGACAAATGAGTGAAACCAAAGAACCTTGTGAGGTTGTACAAATTGAAAGAAAGAATACAACAAAGATGAAGAAAGTTGAAAACACTCTATTAGAAAAGAGGAACAAGGAACCTTACTAGAGCCTTGTAGGTTGAAATACATAAGAAAAGGGTTGCAATGGACAAGAAGTACATGTAAGCACTCCGGTAGAAATGAGATGTACAAGGAACGATAAAGATCAATTACGACAACACTCTGGTTGGAAATGGAAGGTAAAGAATATGAACTTGGCAAAATGAAAGCACTTGGATGAGAGTCCGGTTAGAAGAGGAATGATAGACACAACACTCCGGTTAAAACAAGATAGAGAAGGAAAAAGAATGATATAATTTGGACAGCACTCCGGCTGTAAATGGAAGGAATTGAACATGATCTTGACAGGATGAGAGGATACTTGAAAAGAGGAGACGACACTCCGGTTGAATGGATAAGCACAAAAAAAACATGGTCCTCACAATCCGAGATGAGTAGTGAAGAGAGCAACATCATAAAGCCTTCGGGAGAAAGAATAGAAGATCGATCATTGGAATAAGAATGGAGAAGAAAATGCCAACTTTTGCCACAAATGAGCTTGGAAAGCACCCTTCCAAGGAGGTTATAACGGAGTTGTTGGAAAAACCCAACAACGAAACGAATAATCTTGTAGTGTTCTTATGGAAAACTACTTAAAATTATGAGGTGAAATTCTGCCACTAACAGAAACGATAGATTGGATTGACCTGAACAAGGAAACGAGAAACTTATTTCACCGGGAGGATAAATAAGGAACTTGGGTTATTTGAAAGCACCATAAATAGCAACAATCCTTAGGGAAGGCTTTAGGTGAAATATAGCCCAAGATAACTCCAATGAAGAGATTGATGGATTGAGAAGAGCTCATGCTCGAAGAAATTGATGGGTTTAAAATATGTCATTCCGGACAACTTATGAATGATGAAATACGAAGTGAAATAGTCAAGAATGACATAACACCACCTCAAAAGATGAGATATGTAAGAATTGCACTTCAGATGCAGGACGAAGAATGCTTGAACTCCTCAAAACAAGACATGTGTTGAGCACCATGTTTATCTTTGAGTATAGCTTGCCGGATCATAACTTTGAGAGAAATCTTGAAGAACAATTGAAGAATGAAAAGAATCCTTGACGAACCACCATGTAGCCTCCATGAAGAACTCCGGTAATAAAATAATGATAAAAAGAATAAGATTGAAGCCTTGCAATGATTAGATGGAGCTTTGAAATGATATAATTGAAATAACTTGGAGCTCTGAAAAAGAAAGATGAAACAATTGAAACCGAGAATTTTAATGAACCTCCGGAATAAGGATTTGAATTTACTCGATGAAACAAGAATAGAATTACATTATGTGTATCCCTCACCAATTTAAATTGATGACAATCAATGGATTTGGCATACTATTTATTCTCGTAAAACGAATTAAGATAGATATGGTGCAAACTTGGGAAAAGTCTTCAATGATCTGTCGGTAGGATTGGAAAGAACGAATGAATTGATATGATAATGTATGAAGAGGAATCTTGAACAAACCACCGTAAGGATTCAAAACGATCAAAGAAAAGAGCATGAATCACCGGGAAGAATTAGAAAAAAAATTGAAAGAAGATACTTGATGGAGTTTAGATGCAAGAGAACGAGGAGATCACGAGCTGACTAGAGAATACTTGAACGATGCACCGGCGGAAAAGGGGAATGAGAGATGAATATTGAGAATGAATAAATCTTCTGAAATGATGGCATTTGGATGATCAAGAAATGAAAACAACTCCTGAAAAGCTCCGGATGGGTGAAAAGAATTCTCACAATCAAAAACAATTATGAGAGGATGGCAGAAAGCTTCAACTTTGCATCTTTGAGAAAACGGATAAGATTTGGAGGAAAAACTCTTCTTCGGTCTTCAAATGTTGAGAATGGCGATGAGAAACACCACCATGAATTGTTGAGATACTCGGGAATGAAAATTAGAAAGGTTGAACCAACAATGAAAAGAATTTGAAAGATCTTGGAGAAAGGCATTTGACTGATGATAATTCATTCTTACGTCAAACTTTAAATGAATTTAAGAATAACTCCGGGAAAATTAGAAGAGTCGGGTAAGATCCTGGGAAAAGACCTATGGGTTAGGGCCCACTCAAGAGAAACACCGTTGGAATGATTTAAAAGAGAGGTTGCGTCGGTTGAATTAAATGGCTCAAAAGAGATAACATCCTCGAAAGAGCTTGACCGAATGCAAAGTGGAAACACGAATCTTCGAGATATCTTCAGCACTCCAGAACAAATGAATAGCGAGAAGTGAATGATTAAGAGGTGCACCAGCATGAGAAAGCATTTGAAATGAGGAAAAGATATGATTGACAAAGCTTGAATTGAACCCACCAAAGAAGAAAAGAGAATGAAGAATAATAAACTTGAAGCTCCGTTAGTATCTTCCTGAGAATCACCGGATAAGAACATTGACGGAAAATAATGGAGAGGCTTCCCATCAATAAAAAAGATACTTGATTAAGAAATCTGAGTCCTTGAAAAAAAAGGGGGGGGGGGGGGGAAAACAAAGGCAACTTGGCAGATGGAATGGATACCATCGAGAAAACTTAGAGTTGATCTTGCGGATGTTGAAATGATCGGATCCACTTGAAGAGAAACACGCCGGTTGAAAAGGATTGACATGACAATCTTGATTATCATGAAGGATTAGTATTCACATAGAAATATGAGAACATCGCTTACGAAAGGTACGGAATCGACACTTGACATTGAAGCAACTCGAATACCACAACTGAAAACAAAACAAAGGATTGGTTTGCAGAATAAGACGGAAACAAACATATGATAGATCCCATATCATATCACGTGTCTGTTGGGAAGATATTCTACGTGATACTTGAATTCCCACTTATAAGCTCCCAAAACTTTCTGGTTATGCAATCAGATGTTGGGGATACAGGGGAAGCATAATATCTCACCCAAACTAACAATTCCTACATCCAGTTGTATCCATCCTTCAACACATAACCAAGAAACCTTCAGAAATCATGTACCTCAACCTTCGAAAAGCATCCGTTATACGAGTTATGGCAATACTCCCGAACACCCGCCCCAGTACTGGCTGGCGTCGGGGTTATCTCACCAACAACTGCAGAAAAGAGATTTTCGATGTCGGCGAAACTTAGGTATTCCAGAACTGCAACGATAAAATTGTGACGACAATACCTCGGAGCTAAACTCCTCATGACACTGCCACAACCCCTAAATGTCAGGAGGCACCAAGAACAATGTTCTCGTCACAAGACCATCGGAACGATTCCAAGATACCCGCGTGATCCTAAAAAAAATTCGTGAAATTTGAGGAGAGAAAAGTCAAAACTTCTACGCCAGGAGGCCTCACCAGAGCGATGAAGGGACTGAGGAGTAAAAAGAATCCTACTCTCCGATATATATATATATATATATATATATAATCCTAAGACTCAAAACATTTTGTTCTACACTCAACAACGTCAGCGATTCGATCAAGCAGGGGGCTCCTAAGTCGGGGATGGCTCTGATTACCAACTTGTAACACCCACGATGCGGCTATATCTCCCACATGTCGAGGCACGACTTAGAGGCATAACCGCATGGTGGTTTAGTCGCAAGTGGGGTAATCTTCACACAATCCCATGTACTGAATAAGAAAGGGATAAAGAGTTGGCTTACAATCGTCACTTCACACAAATAACAAGTTAAACATACATCATCCAGAATACAATCAAGGTCTGACTACGGAACCAAAATAAAAGAAGAAAACCCCAAATGCTAGATCCCCAATCGTCCCAAATGGGCACCACTACTGATCATCCGAAAAAGCCACATAACAACGATCAAGACCTTCATCGAGCTCCCACTTGAGCTCAGTTGCGCCACCTGCACTGGTATCATCGGCACCTGCAACTGTTTGGAAGTATCTGTGAGTCACGAGGACTCGGCAATCTCACACCCACGAGATCAAGACTATTTAAGCTTATGGGTAGGATAAGGTAGTGAGGTGGAGCTGCAGCAAGCACTAAACAAATATGGTGGCTAACATACGCAAATAAGAGCGAGAAGAGAAGCAACGCAACAGTCGAGAAGCTAGAAGTGATCCTAAAACTACTTACGTTCAAGCATAACACAAGACTGTGTTCACTTCCCGGACTCCACCGAAAAGAGACCATCATGGCTACACACACGGTTGATGCATTTTAATTAAGTCAAGTGTCAAGTTCTCTACAACCGGACATTAACAAATTCCCATCTGCCACATAACTGCGGGCACGGCTCTCGAAAGTTTATACCCTGCAGGGGTGTCCCAACTTAGCCCATCACAAGCTCAAACGGTCAAGGAAGGATATCCCTTCTCCCGGAAAGGGCCGATCAGTCTCGGAATCCCGGTTACAAGACATTTCAACAATGGTAAAACAAGACTAGCAAAGCCGCACGATGTGCCAACAAATCCCGATAGGAGTCGCACGTATCTCGTTCTCAGGGCACACCCGATGGGCAAGACGTCGGGTTGGCATAGACCCTGGTTGCCCAGGGGGCGCCGGACATCATCCAGGTTGGACCAACACTCGAAGGAGCACTAGCCCCGGGGGGGGGGGTAAATAAAGATGACCCTCGGGCTCCAGAAACCCAAGGGGAAAAGGCTTAGGTTGTTAGGCAAATGTAAAACAAAGTTTGGTCCTTGCTGGAGGAGTTTTATTCAAAGCAAACTATCAAGGGGTTCCCATAACACCCAACCGTGTAAGGAACTCAAAATCAAGGAACATAACACCGGTATGATGGAAACTAGGGCGACAAGAGTGGAACAAAACACCAGGCATAAGGCTGAGCCTTCCACCCTTTACCAAGTATATAGATGCATTCATTAAAATAAGAGATATTGTGATATCCCAACATATCCATGTTCCAACATGGAACAAACTGCAAGGCACCTGCAACTAGCAACGCTATAAGATGGGCTGAGCAAAACCGGTAACATAGCCAAACAACGATTTGCTAGGAAGGTGGGTTAGAGGCTTGGCATGGCAATATGGGAGGCATGATAAATAAGTGGTAGGTAGCGCGACATAGCAGTAGAACGTAACAACTAGCAAAGCAAAGATAGAAGTGATATCGAGGGTATGGTCATCTTGCCTGAGATCCCGCAAGGAAGAAGAACGAGTCCATGAAGAAGACAAACGGACGAAGTCGAACGAATCCTCACAACTCCAGAACAAAACTGAAGCTAACGAGAGAAGCAACCCGGAAAGAAGCAAGCAACATAGTAAATAACCATCACATAAACATGGCATGATGCACAACCAAGTATGATGCATGTCCGGTTTAATGAGGCATGACATGGCAATATGCACAAACAATACTACATGTTAAGTGGGGCTCAATATGCAACGAGTTGCATATTGACGAAACACCACATTCAAACATTTAGTTCACTCTTGTTTATGTACCCAACAATATTAAATGTTGTTAAACATGGCAAGAGGTGAAGCATATGAAAACTACACATCTAGGCAAGTTTAAATGAGGCCGGAACAACAAACAACAATTTCGGAAAATCCTCATATGCATAATTCAAATTAGCTACTGATCTGCCCTAAACATAATTTTAGAGTTGTTAAACATGCAAGAAGAGTGCACCATGTTAAACTAGGCATGTTTCCACCCCATTTACATATAAAGTTTATTTAAAATGGAGCTCCGGTTATTTAGTTATGAAATGAAACATTTTAGCATGGCATATGAGCAAATTTAATCAAACAGCATTTTAAACATGCATGAAAGTTGGATATTATGAAACTAGATGAAATTCTAGTTATTTTACATATATAAATCATTTTAATCCGATGCACCATTTGTGAGTTATTAAATGCATGATCTAGGGGGACTTTTCTGTAAAACTACAAAACACTAGAATAACAGACAAAATCGCAGACACGGGAAAAAAACTACACTGGGCCAAATCTGCAGCCTGGCCCAATAGGTGCAGGGACGCTGGAGGCTCACCACGGGCCTTGGCTCGTTCGGTGGAGGATGGAGGCCGGCGGGGGGCGTGCAGCTGGGCCTTGGCAGTGGCCCAGCGAGGCGATGGACGAGCGCGCGGTCAACGGGAGCGGGCGCGTCTCCGTCCTCGTTCCCGTGCTCGAAGCCGGAGCTAGCGTCGGCCCTGGACACTGACGGGAGTAGGCAACGGGCGAGGGAAGGTTGAGGGCGATGGAACGGGGGCAGGGGGTTCGGATCTGGGGTGCCATGCCTGGATCTGGCCGGAGTAGGACCGGTGACAACGATCCGGCGACGGCGGTCCTTGGAGGTTGCTGCAATTGCAGGAGAGAGGAAGAGGGTGAGGCCGACGGGGAGAAGCGAAGAAGAGGGGCGGCAAGGGACCTGGTGGCCGGCGGGGTCAAAGCGCGGCGGAGGAGGCGAGACGGGGTCCCGGTGGCGAGGGCTCTAGATCGGGGCTCCTCCCGATCTGGAGCTTGGGGCGATGCAGCTGGTGGACGGCGATGGCGGTCAGGCCCGGGCGGGCCTCCCGCGGGCTTCGCAGGGCCGCGGCGGAGGGGAGCGGGCAGGGGCCACGTGCCGCCGTCCCATTGGTTGCGGGCGACTGCACGGTGGCGGCTGGCCACTAGGAGCGCGCCATGTGGCGACGGCGAGGTGGCGGCGCGGGAAGAGACCAAGTGGCGGCGGCGGAGTGGATCTGGCAGTGACAAGTGCCAGGTGGAGGCTGGGGGTGCGTGGAAAATGTGGAGGAGGGTGGAAGAAAGCCAAAAATGGACTAGGGGTGTCCATATATAGCAGGAGGAGCTAGGGTTGGGGGATTTGCTCTATTTCGGAGCCGTTCGATCGCCATCGGATGGTCCAGAGTGGAGGGGGTAGGTAGGTGGCCTAGATGCACTGTGTAGAGGGGCTTGGGCTGAGAGGAGAGGAAAGAAGTCAGCCCGGCAACCATTTCCGGAGACCGAAAATGTCCGACGTTAGACCGACTATATTGTCGCTATAGTTATCCGTTAGGGCATCAAACGGACTCTGAATGCGATGAAACTTGGCAGGCGGCCTACTGACAACATAACAACACCGCATGCCAACTTTCGACCCATTCCGAGAACATTTTCCGATCACTTGTAAAATACTATTTCGGACGTGTCGCGGGGACGTGCGAGTGTGCCTGGGCTCAGACTGGACAACGGAGAGAACTGGGGGACCCGGACGGATGCAAGTTTTGAAAACATGGTGATGCAATGCACATGATGACATGGCAAGATGCAGCACACCAACGAATGACAAGGCAACAATAGCGAATAACTGGAAGACACCTGGCGCAACGGTCCCAGGGCATTACACGGCAGGAGTGGCCGGGCAGTCGGACTGAGGAGCTTTGCTAGCCCCGATGTCTTCGGGGTACCCGTGGTCAATTACCCCAACAACACTATATCCCTTTTTTATATTTTTGCAAACAGCGATGCGTATCTCCATACCCGGGCATGTCTTCCTCAATTTTAGTGGAACTGCAAAAAATTGGATGGCCATTGTTGTTCCGCCTCACTGTCCTCTGCCACGTGGATCTTCCTTCCTCGAGCTTGATTACTGACAAGAAATAGACCATAGTGAGGATTTGTCAAACTTCATAGGTGCCTCACCCAAACTTGATGCCAAATGGATGATGCATCACCACGATGACCTATCGATGCTCATGGTTGCGCCTCATGGTTGCATCGGCTAGTGAAGCTAATCGATTTTCGACGAAAAACAAGTTGTCTTCCATCAGTGCTCTTTGCTTGTTACCCACAAAGATGATATCCTTCATCAGCTCACCTTGTTTGCATTGGAGACGCAGTCGTCTTTCACGTTGGTGCAATTTTATCACACAATTGGCTATGAACCAAATGTTTCCTCGAAGAAGGATCGACGTTGGTACTAAGAGCATAAGTTTTGTATTGATTTCTAAGCCTTCTCACAACTTTGTCTTCAGCTCCCCTATAATTGTATTTGTCCAGCTATTAACTTTGATTAAAAAATGGTTTGGACTAAAAACCCGGATGGATGTAGTAGCCCTCCATTTTTATTTACTCTGCATATTAGATTTGACCGAAGTCAAACTTTGTAAAGTTTGACCAAGTTTAGGCCGAACACAACAAACCATAATTATTGAGAGAGGGCAAACTATATATATTCACAAACCTTTCCGATAATTGAAATTAAAATTCTTTATTTGTACACACTCTCACACGTTTCCGATAATTTGGCGCATGTGCGGTTGTTCACTTAAGGAAGGGTAGTGTACCGCACCTAAAGGACAGGAAGTGCGACCAGAACACGTGGATCATTAGTGTTGGGGAACTTAGTAATTTCAAAAAAAATCCTACGCACACGCAAGATCATGGTGATGCATAGCAACGAGAGGGGAGAGTTTTGTCTACGTACCCTCGTAGACCGGAAGCGGAAGCGTTATGACAATGCGGTTGATGTAGTCGTACGTCTTCACGGCCCGACCGATCAAGTACCGAAACTACGGCACCTCCGAGTTCTAGCACACGTTCAGCTCGATGATGATCCCCGGACTCCGATTCAGCAGAATGTCGGGGAAGAGTTCCGTCAGCACGACGGCATGGTGACGATCTTGATGTTCTACCGTCGCAAGGCTTCGCCTAAGCACTGCTACAATATTATCAAGGATTATGGTGGAGGGGTGCACCGCACACGGCTAAGAGATCAATGATCAATTGTTGTGTCTTTGGGGTGCCCCCTGCACCCGTATATAAAGGAGCAAGGGAGGAGGAGGCCGGCCCTAGGACGGGGCGCGCCAAGTGTGGAGTCCTACTAGGACTCCCTAGTCCTAGTAGGATTCCACCTCCCATATGGAATAGGAAAAGAGGAAGGGAAAAGGAGAAGGAAGGAAGGGGGCGCCCCCCTTCCCTAGTCCAATTCGGACCAGACCAAGGGGAGGCGTGCGGCCACCCTTGAGGCCCTTTTCCTTCTTTCCCGTATGGCCCAATAAGGCCCAATACGTATTCCCGTAACTCTCCGGTACTCCGAAAAATACCCGAATCACTCGGAACCTTTCCGATGTCCGAATATAGTCGTCCAATATATCGATCTTTACGTCTCGACCATTTCGAGACTCCTCGTCATGTCCCCGATCTCATCCGGGACTCCGAACTCCTTCGGTACATCAAAACTCATAAACTCATAATATAACTGTCATCGAAACCATAAGCGTGCGGACCCTACGGGTTCGAGAACAATGTAGACATGACCGAGACACGTCTCCGGTCAATAACTAATAGCGGAACCTGGATGCTCGTATTGGCTCCCACATATTCTACGAAGATCTTTATTGGTCAGACCGCATAACAACATACGTTGTTACCTTTGTCATCGGTATGTTACTTGCCCGAGATTCGATCGTCGGTATCTCAATACCTAGTTCAATCTCGTTACCGGCAAGTCTCTTTACTCGTTCCGTAATACATCATCCTGCAACTAACTCATTAGTTGCAATGCTTGCAAGGCTTAAGTGATGTGCATTACCAAGAGGGCCCAGAGATACCTCTCCGACAATCGGAGTGACAAATCCTAATCTCGAAATACGCCAACCCAACAAGTACCTTCGGAGACACCTGTAGAGCACCATTATAATCACCCAGTTACGTTGTGACGTTTGGTGGCACACAAAGTGTTCCTCCGGTAAACGGGAGTTGCATAATCTCATAGTCATAGGAACATGTATAAGTCATGAACAAAAACAATAGCAACAAACTAAACAATCAAGGGCTATGCTAACGGAATGGGTCAAGTCAATCACATCATTCTCCTAATGATGTGATCCCATTAATCAAATGACAACTCATGTCTATGGTTAGGAAACATAACCATCTTTGATCAACGAGCTAGTCCAGTAGAGGCATACTAGTGACACTCTGTTTGTCTATGTATTCACACATGTATTATGTTTCCGGTTAATACAATTCTAGCATGAATAATAAACATTTATCATGATATAAGGAAATAAATAATAACTTTATTATTGCCTCTAGGGCATATTTCCTTCAGTCTCCCACTTGCACTAGAGTCAATAATCTAGTTCACATCACCATGTGATTAACACCCATAGTTCACATCGACATGTGACCAACACCCAAAGGGTTTACTAGAGGCAATAATTTAGTTCACATCGCTATGTGACTAACACCCAAAGAGTATTGAGGTGTGATCATGTTTTGCTTGTGAGAGAAGTTTAGTCGACGGGTCTGCCACATTCAGATCCGTAAGTATTTTGCAAATTTCTATGTCAACAATGCTCTGCGTGGAGCTACTCTAGCTAATTGCTCCCACTTTCAATATGTATCCAGATTGAGATTTAGAGTCATTTGTATCAGTGTCAAAACTTGCATCGACGTAACCCTTTACGACGAACCTTTTGTCACCTCCATAATCAAGAAACATATCCTTATTCCACTAAGGATAATTTGACCAATGTCCAGTGATCTACTCCTAGATACTATTGTACTCCTTTGCCAAACTCAGGGCAGGGTATACAATAGGTCTGGTACACAGCATGGCATACTTTATAGAACCTATGGTTGAGGCATAGGGAATGACTTTCATTCTCTCTCTATCTTCTGCCGTAGTCGGGTTTTGAGTCTTACTCAACTTCACGCCTTGTAACATAGGCAAGAACTCCTTCTTTGACTGTTCCATTTTGAACTACTTCAAAATCTTGTCAAGGTATGTACTCATTGAAAAAACTTATCAAGCGTCTTGATCTATCTCTATAGATCTTGATGCTCAATATGTAAGCAGCTTTACCGAGGTATTTCTTTGAAAAAACTCCTTTCAAACATTCCTTTATGCTTTGCAGAATAATTCTACATCATCTCTGATCAACAATATGTCATACATATACTTATCAGAAATGTTGTAGTGCTCCCACTCACTTTCTTGTAAATACAGGCTTCACCGCAAGTCTGTATCAAACTATATGCTTTGATCAACTTATCAAAGCGTATATTCCAACTCTGAGATGCTTGCACCAGTCCATAGATGGATCGCTAGAGCTTGCATATTTTGTTAGTACCTTTAGGATTGACAAAACCTTCTGGTTGCATCATATACAACTCTTCTTTAATAAATCCTATTAAGGAATGCAGTTTTGTTTATCAATTTGCCAGATTTCATAAAATGCGGCAATAGCTAACATGATTCGGACAGACTTAAGCATAGATACCAGTGAGAAATTCTCATCATGGTCAACACCTTGAACTTGTCGAAAACCTTTTTGCGACAATTCTAGCTTTGTAGATAGTAACACTACTATCAGCGTCCGTCTTCCTCTTGAAGATCCATTTAATCTCAATGGCTCGACGATCTTTGGGCAAGTCAATCAAAGTCCATACTTTGTTCTTATACATGGATCTCATCTCAGATTTCATGGCCTCAAGCCATTTCGCAGAATCTGGGCTCATCATCGCTTCCTCATAGTTCGTAGGTTCGTCATGGTCAAGTAACATGACCTCCAGAATAGGATTACCGTACCACTCTGGTGCGGATCTCACTCTGGTTTACCTACGAGGTTCGGTAGTAACTTGATCTGAAGTTACATGATCATCATCATTAGCTTCCTCACTAATTGGTGTAGTAGTCACAGAAACAGATTTCTGTGATGAACTACTTTCCAATAAGGGAGCGGGTATAGTTACCTCATCAAGTTCTACTTTTCTCCCACTCACTTCTTTCAAGAGAAACTCCTTCTCTAGAAAGGATCCATTCTCAGCAATGAATAACGTGCCTTCGGATCTGTGATAGAAGGTGTACCCAACATTTTCTTTTGGGTATCCTATGAAGATTTACTTCTCCGATTTGGATTCGAGCTTATCATGTTGAAACTTTTTCACATAAGCATCGCAGTCCCAAACTTTAAGAAACGACCGCTTAGGTTTCTCGCCAAACCACAGTTCATACGGTGTCATCTCAACTGATTTAGATGGTGCCCTATTTAACGTGAATGTAGCTGTCTCTAATGCATAACCCCAAAACGATAGTGGTAATTGGTAAGAGATATCATAGATCGCACCATATCTAATAAAGTACGGTTACAACGTTCGGACACACCATTACATTGTGGTGTTCCAGGTGGCATGAGTAGTGAAACTATTTCACATTGTTTTAACTGAAGGCCAAACTCGTAACTCAAATATTTTACTTCTGAGATCATATCGTAGAAACTTTTATTTTTGTTACGATGATTCTCCACTTCACTCTGAAATTCTTTGAACTTTTCAAATGTTTCAGACTTGTGTTTCATCAAGTAGATATACTCATATCAGCTCAAATCATCTGTGAAGATCAGAAAATAATGATACCTGCCGTGAGCCTCAATATTCATCGGACCACATACATCAGTATGTATGATTTCCAACAAATGTTTTGCTCGCTCCATTGTTCCGGAGAATGGAGTCTTAGTCATCTTTCCCATGAGGCATGGTTCGCAAGCATCAACTGATTCATAATCAAGTGATTCCAAAAGTCCATCAGCATGGAGTTTCTTCATGCGCTTTACACCAATATGACCTAAACGGCAGTGCCACAAACAAGTTGCACTATCATTATTAACTTTGCATATTTTGGCTTCAATTTTATGAATATGTGTATCATTACGATCGACATCCAACAAACCATTTTCGTTGGTTTGTATGACCATAGAAGGTTTTATTCATGTAAACAGAACAACAATTGTTCTATAACTTAAATGAATAACCGTATTGCAATAAACATGATCAAATCATATTCATGTTCAACGCAAACACCAAATAACACTTATTTAGGTTCAACACTAATCCCGAAAGTATAGGGAGTGTGCGATGATTATCGTATCAATCTTGGAACCACTTCCAACACACATCGTCACTTCACCCTTAACTAGTCTCTGTTCATTCTGCAACTCCCGTTTCGAGTTACTACTCTTAGCAACTGAACTAGTATCAAATACCGAGGGGTTTCTATGAACACTAGTAAAATACACATCAATAATCTGTATATCAAATATACTTTTGTTCACCTCGCCATCCTTCTTATCCGTCAAATACTTGGGGCAGTTCCACTTCTAGTGACCAGTCCCTTTGCAGTAGAAGCACTCAGTCTCAGGCTTAGGTCTAGACTTGGGCTTCTTCGCTTGAGCAGCAACTTGCTTGTCGTTCTTCTTGAAGTTCCCCTTCTTCCCTTTGCCCTTTTTGAAACTAGTGGTCTTTGTCAACCATCAACACTTGATGCTTTTCTTGATTTCTACCTTTGTCGATTTTAGCATCATGAAGAGCTTGGGAATTACTTTTGTCATCCCTTGCATATAGTTCATCACTAAGTTCTAGTAACTCGGTGATAGTGACTAGAGAACTTTGTCAATTACTCTCTTATCTGGAAGATTAACTCCCACTTGATTCAAGCAATTGTAGTACTCAGACAATCTGAGCACATGTTCATTGGTTGAGCTATTCTCCTCCATCTTGTAACTATAGAACTTGTTGGAGACTTCATATCTCTCAACTCGGGTATTTGCTTGAAATATTAACTTCAACTCCTGGAACATCCATATGATCCATGACGTTCAAAACGTCTTTGAAGTCCCGATTCTAAGCTGTTAAGCATGGTGCACTAAACTATCAAGTAGTCATCATATTGAGCTAGCCAAACGTTCATGACGTCTGCATCTGCTCCTGCAATAGGTCTGTCACCTAGCGGTGCATTATGGACATAATTCTTCTATGCAGCAATGAAGATAAACCTCAGATCACGGATCCAATCCGCATCATTGCTACTAACATTTTTCAACTTAGTTTTCTCTAGGATAATATCAAAAATAAAACAGGGGAGCTAAACGCGAGCTATTGATCTACAACATAGATATGCTAATACTACCAGGACTAAGTTCATGATAAATTTAAGTTCAATTAATCATATTACTTAAGAACTCCCACTTAGAAAGACATCCCTCTAATCTTCTAAGTGATCACGTGATCCAAATCAACTAAACCATAACCAATCATCACGTGAAATGGAGTAGTTTACAATGGTGAACATCACTATGTTGATCATATCTACTATATGATTCATGCTCGACCTTTCAGTCTCAGTGTTCCGAGGCCATATCTGCATATGCTAGGCTCGTCAAGTTTAACCTGAGTATTCTGCGTGTGCAAAACTGGCTTGCACCCGTTGTAGATGGACGTAGAGCTTATCACACCCGGTCATCACGTGGTGTCTGGGCACGACGAACTTTGGCAACGGTGCATACTCAGGGAGAACACTTTTATCTTGAAATTTAGTGAGAGATCATCTTATAATGCTACCGTCAATTAAAGCAAGATAAGATGCATAAAAGATAAACATCACATGCAATCAAAATATGTGACATGATATGGCCATCATCATCTTGTGCCTTTGATCTCCATCTCCAAAGTATCGTCATGATCTCCATCGTCACCGGCATGACACCATGATCTTCATCATCTTGATCTATATCAATGTGTCGTCACATGGTTGTCTCGCCAACAATTGCTCTTGCAACTATTGCTATCGCATAGCGATAAAGTAAAGCAATTATTTGGCGCTTGCATCTTATGCAATAGAGAGATAACCATAAGGCTTTTGCCTGTTGCCGATAACTTCAACAAAACATGATCATCTCATACAACAACTTATATCACGTCTTGACCATATCACATCACAACATGCCCTGCAAAAACAAGTTAGACGTCCACTACTTTGTTGTTGCAAGTTTTACGTGGCTGCTACGGGCTTAGCAAGAACCGTTCTTACCTATGCATCAAAACCACAACGATAGTTTGTCAAGTTGGTGTTGTTTTAACCTTTGCAAGAACCGGGCGTAGCCACACTCGGTTCAACTAAAGTTGGAGAAACTGACACCCGCTAGTCACCTGTGTGCATCGCACGGCGGTAAAACCAGTCTCGCGTAAACGTACGCGTAATGTTGGTCCGGGCCGCTTCATCCAACAATACCGCTAAACCAAAGTGTGACATGCTGGTAAGCAGTATGACTTATATCGCCCATAACTCACTTGTGTTCTACTCGTGCATATTACATCAATGCATAAAACCTAGGCTCGGATGCCACTGTTGGGGAACGTAGTAATTTCAAAAAATTTCCTACGCACACGCAAGATCATGGTGATGCATAGCAACGAGAGGGGAGAGTGTTGTCTACGTACCCTCATAGACCAAAAGCGGAAGCGTTATGACAACACGGTTGATATAGTCGTACGTCTTCACGGCCTGACCGATCAAGTACCGAAACTATGGCACCTCCGAGTTCTAGCACACGTTCAGCTCGATGATGATCCCCGGACTCCGATCCAGCAGAATGTCCGGGAAGAGTTCCGTCAGCAAGACGGCGTGGTGACGATCTTGATGTTCTACCGTCGCAGGGCTTCGCCTAAGCACTGCTACAATATTATCGAGGATTATGGTGGAGGGGGGCACCGCACACGGCTAAGAGATCAATGATCAATTGTTGTGTCTTTGGGGTGCCCCCTGCACCCGTATATAAAGGAGCAAGGGAGGAGGAGGCCGGCCCTAGGAGGGGGCGCGTCAAGTGTGGAGTCCTACTAGGACTCCCTAGTCCTAGTAGGATTCCACCTCCCATATGGAATAGGAAAAGAGGAAGGGAAAAGGAGAAGGAAGGAAGGGGCGCCCCCCTTCCCTAGTCCAATTGGGACCAGACCAAGGGGAGGCGTGCGGCCACCCTTGAGGCCCTTTTCCTTCTTTCCCGTATGGCCCAATAAGGCCCAATGCGTATTCCCGTAACTCTCTGGTACTCCAAAAAATACCCGAATCACTCGGAACCTTTACGATGTCCGAATATAGTCGTCCAATATATCGATCTTTACGTCTCGACCATTTCGAGACTCCTCGTCATGTCCCCGATCTCATCCGGGACTCCGAACTCCTTCGGTACATCAAAACTCATAAACTCATAATATAACTGTCATCGAAACCATAAGCGTGCGGACCCTACGGGTTCGAGAACAATGTAGACATGACCGAGACACGTCTCCGGTCAATAACTAATAGCGGAACCTGGATGCTCGTATTGGCTCCCACATATTCTACGAAGATCTTTATTGGTCAGACTGCATAACAACATACGTTGTTACCTTTGTCATCGGTATGTTACTTGCCCAAGATTCGATCGTCGGTATCTCAATACCTAGTTCAATCTCGTTACCGGCAAGTCTCTTTACTCGTTCCATAATACATCATCCTGCAACTAACTCATTAGTTGCAATGCTTGCAAGGCTTAAGTGATGTGCATTACCAAGAGGGCCCAAAGATACCTCTCCGACAATCGGAGTGACAAATCCTAATCTCGAAATACGCCAACCCAACAAGTACCTTCGGAGACACCTGTAGAGCACCATTATAATCACCCAGTTACGTTGTGACGTTTGGTGGCACACAAAGTGTTCCTCCGGTAAACGGGAGTTGCATAATCTCATAGTCATAGGAACATGTATAAGTCATGAACAAAAACAATAGCAACAAACTAAATGATCAAGGGCTATGCTAACGGAATGGGTCAAGTCAATCACATCATTCTCCTAATGATGTGATCCCATTAATCAAATGACAACTCATGTCTATGGTTAGGAAACATAACCATCTTTGATCAACGAGCTAGTCCAGTAGAGGCATACTAGTGACACTCTGTTTGTCTATGTATTCACACATGTATTATGTTTCCGGTTAATACAATTCTAGCATGAATAATAAACATTTATCATGATATAAGGAAATAAATAATAACTTTATTATTGCCTCTAGGGCATATTTCCTTCAATTAGTTCATCAAAAGTAGTAGTTTTCTTCACTGGTACATTAAATAAAGAGTTCCGTTTCGTACTTACACAATTTAAAACGATTGTTATGGAGAGAATAAGAAAACACTCCAATATATATTAGTAGTATACACGAGTACTATATGGATGCAGCTTCATTGCCTTAGTGCACCTGCCTTTGGGTGTATGACAGGTGGGCCCAAAATGTGGCTGGCCCACCTGTCGGCCCACCTGTCATAGAGCCAAAGGCAGGTGCAGTCAAGGCACTGAAGCTCATCCTGTAATACAGTATATATGTAGTAGTACTGTATAAGCTGGAGCCTTAGCGCTTGTTCGCTAGGGTTTGCACTCTCCACACTCTCGCCGCACTACATATATATATATACATGTTGGAGGCTTAGCGTACTTTGCTATATTCACTGTCTCTCACCCTCTTCACCAGATCTAAACAAGATTGCGCTGGCCTCTGTCTCCCCCCCCTCACAGCTGGTGAAGGAGGCATCCGGATCCCATCGCACTGGGAAGGGGAAGAGGTGCAGCGTTCACTCTATCGCCTTTGGCGAGGGAGGCAATCCACTTCCGGCTGCGCTATTCTCTTTCACCCAGTGCCTGTGCGGGAGGGCCACCGACCCCTTCTTCCTCACTGTCGTACGTAGTGTGGGTAGATCCGGCCTCCCACCGCACGCCTTGCCACATGCTGACGACCCTAAGGTATAAGTTTCTTTGAAACCGTCATTGCTCTAGCTGCATGCGGATCTTTTTCGATTCTATAGTCAAGTCTAGGTCTTGGTTCAAAGAGGAAAGAAGGGTGTGGTGGGGTGGAGCATGAATCTAGGACGTGGTTCAATGAGGAAAGGAGGAAGGGAAAGTAGTATAGACTGGCTATCCAGCCGCTTTGTTGGTCAAAAGGGAAAAGGGGGGTAACCCAGTACACATATCTGTAAGGAACCCACCTCTTTGTTGAAAAAGGAAAGGAATTGGGGGGTCGGGTAGTTTGTGCAGGACTAGATTTGCTGCCCTCACATAGGAAAAAGGTTCAAAGAGAACAAATATGGGACCAACGCAGATATGCTGCTTGGCAACATACTCTGCATCACCCATTTATACGTGTGGGCGCACATGGTGCTGGCATGTCCCATGTCCCATGTCCCATACAACTATTTTGTTGTTGTTAATCTAAGAATGCCGCTGTAAATTGAAGCAATGCCATTGTTAAAAGTAAATTACATTTTTAATGAATGTTATTTTAAGAGATTTTCTCTGTTAATATGAATCAATGCAACCATTTTAGAAATACTACTGTCCTATACTTTGTTTTCCATCAAGATAAGGTAGATGCTTCTTTTTGTGGCCGCATGTTTCACCCTCCTTTATTGGCCAGTAATTGATTCCTTTTTTGCCTCTGTTAAAACAGGGATATCTATTCAACTTGTTGCTATTATGTCATTTTGCTTGGCTATGCGAAACATTTTGTTTTAAGAGTGTTTTGTGCAGTTCAACATGAATGTCACACCAGTGACTTTGCTTAATTTTGGTTGAACTACACAAAAGGAGATCGGATTCCCATATATGTGTTGAGAGATTTCGTTCAAATCCTCCTCACGAGTTCTTTCAAATCTTTGTCAAATTTCATCCACATGATGGTGCGGTGTGCTTTGAGATGTTGTGCTACTTTTATTGGTATTGTTTTGGATAAATGTTGAATTGAAGCTATTGAAGTGCTGTCTTTTACCATTAAGTGAGCAAAAATTGTTCCAACCCACACATGATGCTTGTTTCTTTGTTACAACAAACTCTACATCACCCCCTTTATAAATAGATGGAAGCACATGGTGTTGTTGCGCCCACTCTCCCCTGGAACTGTTTATACTTTTTCTTAATCTAATGCCACTGGTAAAATTAAGCAATGCCACTCTTAGAAATAACTATTGAACTGTTTTAAGAGAATTTCTCTGTTACTGTGAATCAATGCATCCGTTTTAGAAATTCTACTGTGCTATACTTTGTTTTTCGTCAAGATAAGGTAGATGCTTATTTTTATGGCCGCATGTTTCATCCTCATTTATTGGTCAGTAATTAATTCCTTTTTTATCTCTGTTAAAACAGAGATATCTATTCAACTTGTTGCTATAGCGAACTTAAATGTCACACCGGCAACTTTGCTTGATTTCAGTGCAACTGCACAAAACTAGATTGGATTTCCTATTCGTGTTGGTAGATTAATATTTTATCTTGGTTGTCTCATGAAAGGTCAGTACAGGCCTTCATCCACATGATTGTGCAGTGTGCTTTGAGATGATGTGCTACTTGTATTGGTACTGTTTTAAATAAATGTTGAATTGAAGCTATTGTATTGCTATATTTTCCCATTAAGTAGTGATTAAAAAATGGGACCAACCCAGACATGATGCTTGTTGCTTTGTTACAACAAACTCTGCATCACCCCCTTTATAAGTAGATGGAAGCACATGGTGTTGTTGCGCCCACTCTCCCTCGAACTGTTTATGCTTTTCCTTAATCTAATGTCGCTGGTAAAATTAAGCAATGCCACTCTTAGAATTAACTACTAAACTGTTTTAAGAGAATTTCTCTGTTAATATGAATCAATGCAACCATTTTAGAAATGCTACTGTCCTATACTTTGTTTTCCATCAAGATAAGGTAGATGCTTCTTTTTGTGGCCGCATGTTTCATCCTCCTTTATTGGCCAGTAATAATTGTTTCCTTTTTTGCCTCTGTTAAAACAGGGATATCTATTCAACTTGTCGCTATAGAGAACTGAAATGTCACACTGGCAACTTGCTTGATTTCAGTGCAACTGCACAAAACAAGATTGGATGTCCTATTCGTGTTGGTAGATTCATATTTTATCTTGTCTATGTCATGAAAGGTCAGTACATGTCTTCATCCACATGATTGTGCGGTGTGCTTTGAGATGTTGTGCTACTTGTATTGGTACTATTTTAAATAAATGTTGAATTCCAGCTATTGTATTGTTGCCTTTCCTCCTTAAGTAGTGAATAAAAATGGGACCAACCCAGACATGATGCTTGTTGTTTTGTTACAACAAACTCTGCATCACCCCCTTTATAAGTAGATGGAAGCACATGTTGTTTTTGCGCCCACTCTCCCCTGGAACTGTTTATGATTTTTGTTAATCTAATGCCGCTGGTAAAATTAAGCATTGCCACTCTCAGAATTAACTATTGAATCATAGTTCAAAACTGCAACACTTGTTACGGATTGGCGGGATTACCATTTTTGTGGCCACCTGTTTCATCTTCCTTTATTGGCCAGTAATTGATTCCTTTTTTGCCTCTTTTTGAACATGGATATCTATTAAACTTGTTGCTATTGCGACATTTTGCTTCGCTTAATTTTGGTGGAACTGCATAAAAGGAGAGCGGATTTCCATATATGTGTTGAGATCTCTCTCAGATCTTCCTCACGAGTTGTTTCAAATCTTGGTCTTGAAAGTCAGTACCGACTTTCCTCAGAATTAACTACTGAATCTTAGTTCAAAACTGCAACACTTGTTAGGGACCGGCGGGAGTACCATTTTTGTTAGGGATCGACCGGAGTGCATGTTTATGAAATATATTGTTCAGATAATGTCTCTGTTATTATATATCAGTTAAAGTGTTTTACAAATGGTACTATCCTACTTTGTAGTTCTTTCTACATGTTTAACCAAGGTATTGTTAAGATAATGTCTCTGTTAAAATGAATCAGTCGCATTGTTTAAAATGAATTGGTCGCATTATTTTACGAATGGTACTTTTCTGCTTTGTCATTCTTTATACATGTTGAAACAAGGCATTGTTAAGATAATGTCTCAGTTAATATGAATGAATCACACTGATTGAGAATTGTTACTCTCTTGCTTTGTTTCCCATTAAGATAAGGTAGATCAGTAGATGTTTTTCTTCTGGGAGTACAAGTCATCAATCGTTATTTCTCAGTAATTGTTTCCCTTATACCTATTGTTTCTTACAGGGGTATCAAAATTAAAGCTCAGTTTTATTCCGACTTTAATTTTAGTTGAACTGCACAAAAGGAGCCAATGTGTCTAAGGCAAACTACTACATTAGTGGGTCCAGTTGGTCTTACCACTTTGCAGAAAGAATCAGTCACTATTTGCGCTACATTACAGAAGGAATGATCGAGAAGCCTTATAGAGTATTAGTAGATGTTGGTGTCATGACTAGTCTGCAGAGAGCATAGGCAACTCTACAACACGTGGAGTGCACTGGGCAAAAAGTGCCCAAACAAGTACAAGAATCTAGGACATGACTCCAAGTCTGTCAATGTCATTCTAAGTAACAATGATGGGGCATCTGGGTATGGTAATCTTTTTACCGTACTTTTAGTTTGTTAGTCCACCGATTGGTGGGTTGACACTGGGGCCAATATTCATGTGTGTGCTGATGTGTCTTTATTTTCTTGCAGCATATAAATACGAAATCCACATGGATGCTCAGCTTGATTTTAGTGGAACTGCACAAAATGTTCAGATGGTTCGTGTCCTCCATAATACTTCATCATGCACAATACATCGAATGGTTCTCTAATCATTCGTTGTCACCTTGAGCCACCGGACTATCAGGTGACAAACCCTGCATGTTCCACAATCATAGGCATTACATATTTTGAATGGGAAAAGCTTGTCAAAGTTTAATCATTGATGTTAGCAAGAAGACATTAGTTTAATATATTGGAATTGGAAAACCTTGTCAAATTTTGCTCATTGATGTTAGCCAGAAGACATGCATTTGATATTTTTGAGTGGGACGCCCTTTGCTATGAGCAACATCGATCATTTTTTCCTATTCCTGTCTTCAGTTCAGAAGTAAATATTTACTCTGCTGAGATGCATAGTCACATTAATGTTGACTTATGTATGGTATTTTAAGAGTTTGTTCTAAATGTTGTCTATGTAATGCCAGGCCTTGTGAGTTTGATTGCAAAGTTGAGCTTGGAATGTTGTGGCATGCGGCATCACGAGCTGTTCACCGTGCCTCCTGAGAATAATGCTTCATATTGTTTTGCATGTTGAGATAATGCATGTGATTTGCATGTTAAGAAGATCATCCTCTTCTGTTGTTTTTGTGCTTAAGAAATTCATTGTCATATGTTTCATTCATATCCTATACGACAACTCGGGTAGGTTAGAAGTGAAACCATATGATCTTTCGACCAACTCATCATCTTAGGCCGTGATTGGATCGTCGTTTTCCAACCAAAACCGCTTGTAAAACTGACGCTTGTAAATAAAAGCAGATGGTCTCGGGCGAAGCGCTTGGTTGGTCGATTTCCACTAGTAAAATATACACTGGTCTCTCAAATTACACGCGTAACACGCCGGTTTTTGTTACAGACCTCGGGCCCTCGGTTTCATTACGCCTGTATTTTACGCGTTGTTTCCGATTAAATTACACTTGTATCTTAATACAGGTGTGAAATAAACTAGAGCTCCCAAGCGCGGCCTTATCGTTTCATGTCGTCTCGGTCTCTCGAAGGTGCTCATAGGTGTCCGATGATCCTAGCTTCCTGAATGAGGAGCGAGCACTGTATCAGACCATCCGGAGGGCCCATGAGGCCCTCTCCGCCGTCCTTCGAGTTTTTGCACTCACCGTGGCACTGAGCATTTTCAACATGGTCAACGAATATGAGGATTCAGGAGATGACTTTATTTTGACTGGATGACAGTAGGGACTAAAAGTGCGTTATATCGACTAGAGGGGGGGTGAATAGGCGATTTTTATGAAAGTCTTCAAAACGTGGGAGTTATGAAGACAAACAGCGAAGATATGCCTATTACTATGCAGCAGAAGTTATATTACACTAGGCAAGCCATGGTCAAGTATTCAATAGAGTGAAGGCACAATGACAAATAGCTGCAGTGTAATAAGGATCAGGTAGGAAGAAGTTATGAAGCCAAACAGATCATACATTCACGTTGTGAAGACAAAAGATAGAGCAAGCATGCAATGGCTTCACAATGAGTAACAGTAAGAAAAGGAAGTGAAGATGAAACCAGTGACTCGTTGAAGACAATGATGTGTTGGACCAGTTCCAGTTGCTGTGACAACTGTACGTCTGGTTGGAGCGGCTAGGTATTTAAACCTTAGGACACACAGTCCCGGACACCCAGTTCTGAACACGCAGCTCAGGACACCAAGTCCTCACCGTATTCTCCTTGAGCTAAGGTCACATAGTCCTCGCCCAATCACTCTGGTAAGTCTTCAAGGTAGACTCCCAAACCTTCACAGACTTCGTTCACTGGCAATCCACAATGTCTCTTGGATGCTCTGAACGCGACGCCTAACCGTCTGGAGGATTCACAATCCTCAAGTGTAATAAGTCTTCAGATCACACAGACAAGAAGACTTAAGTGATGCCCAATGTTCTCTGGCTCTGGGTGGTTAGGGCTTTTTCCTCGCTAGGAATTTTCTCTCAAAGGCTTCGAGGTGGGTTGCTCTCAAACGACAAAAGCCGTGCACTGAAATCTGAGCAGCCAATCGTTTATGGTTGTAGGGGGTGGGCTATTTATAGCCACTTGGCAACCCGACCTGATTTGTCCGAAATGACCCTGGGTCACTAAGGAACTGACACGTGTCTCAACGGTCAGATTTCAAACTCTCATGGCAACTTTACTTGGGCTACAAGCAAAGCTGACTTGTCCGGCTCTGGACAAGATTCGCTCTCATTGTCTTCACTCGAAGACATAGGTTTTTGGTTTAGGCATCACTTCAGTCATTCTGACTGGTTCTCCTGGACCCCACTTAACATTACGGTGGTTCCTATGACTCAACACAAAAGAAAAAGAACTACGAAAGATCTAAGTCTTCGAGCTCCATAGGCTTCATGACGTGTCTTCTTTTGTCATAGTCTTCAATGTGAATATCTTCATATACCACCTTTGGCTTCAATGTCTTCATACATTTTTAGGGGTCATCTCTGGTAGTAAAACTGAATCAATGAGGGACTTCTACCTGTGTTATCCTGCAATTCTCACAAACACATTAGTCCCTCAACTAGGTTTGTCGTCAATACTCCAAAACCAACTAGGGGTGGCACTAGATGCACTTACAGGGACCCACTAGGGTCATAGCCGTACGTACGCTAGTTCCTCCTTATTATATACAACTATATATATTTTTTGCTTCCTCCTGGTTTCCTGACATCACGGTCCCACACCATCGTCAACCTATATAGTCAATAAACAAGAGAATTGCACAAGGAGCGGCCGATAGTTGGGACCCAGCAGCTCTAGCAGTATTTTTTTAGGTGTAAGCGGATTTTTTCTTGAGCGACTTTTTTGTTGTTGTTCAGAGGAGCAGGGTATCAACTGGGCGGGCTGTGGCCCGTCTAGCCTAGGCTATTATTTTATGTCGACCAAATATCCAATCCAGATATTATTTTTTCAAGGTGAAAATGGCTAGCCCAGCTATACTTTTTTTTGCGGAATACCCAACCCAAGTCAACTTGTTATTATCCGCCCCGCTGGGCTGTAAACCTTTCCTACTAGGCCTAACAAGAAAATGGTATTTAAGAAGTAATAAATGTGATGTAATTATAAAAATTGGGCTATAAATATACAAAAATGCACCAAGCAGGTAATTAGTTACAAAAATATTATTGTTTGAACTAGCAAGGTGGCCCGCTCGATGCGCGGGCTAGGATTTTATTAAGTTAAATTGTGAGTGTATATTGTTTGATTTGTGTAACAAAAAATTGAAAGCAAATTTGATTAAATTTTCAAATATAGGTAGTTCGCGAGCATAGTTTTTGTAACGTTTGAATTTTAGTTATAAATATATTTGTTGTCCCTTGATACTTTAGTTGATAGTTATGCATTCTGTACGAACTTTTGTTTTATGATCGTTTGTATTCTTCAAATTTTCTTTTGCATATTTATCGTGACAATTTTATCATGGTGCTCAGTTTTTCATGTAAGCACCAATTTAAAAGTTTTTTGTTTTGTGTAGTGATAGTTTATTTTGCTAGCAATATTATAGATTGGCATAGTTTATTGAGTGATTTTGTTAAAAAATATACAATATTTACGAAAATAGAACTGTGAACCTTGTTGCGCGGGCTTTGAAATTAAAAATGTAAAAATAATAAAGTATTTTTGAAACATTTTGGAAACATACATGATCTAGCATAATACTCGTATTTATTTAATTTTTGACATAAATAGTTATTTTGTATTCTGAGCGAAATCCGATAGAACCAATGCTATGTAAAAGCTACAATTCACAGTTTTTCTAGCTATAATTGTTTTCACTCATAGTACGACACACCTCAATATTTGTTGAAACATTATAAACATGAAGTATTATGCTAGAATATGTTTGTTGCATTGTTTTTTACAATCTTTTCTTCTGAATCATGTGCGTGTATACCCACACCTAAAAAATCCAAACCGCTATACACATCCGAAATTATTTTGTTGGTCAGTATTTGCTTCCATACACGTGCAAGCAGCAGCAGCTGTACCAAGGGTGTTTATATCATCACGTTATATATTTTGCTCTGAAAGTGTGCACACTACTTCATGTATAGACACATGGCTTAATTATCACATTATGAAAGGCCATATGTTTGATGGGTTCCATCAATATCTTCTTGACTTTCCCCATTCCGTAGTCATCTTGACTTCTCCACTCTTCTTCTAGTATTCATTATTTCACACAATGACAAATGTTCATCTTTACCGATCCCCTTTCTCCTTAGACTGCTCACAATGGGGAGTAACATAGAGTAGTAACTTGCCGATGTTACTAGTCTATATTACTACCTCCACAGTGGGTAGTAACATGTGAGTGGTATCTTGAAAGAGTTTATTTATTAGGCTATAGACTCATGATGCCTTGAAATGTGTGATGTTACAGTAACTATCTAAGTTACCACAAACCCCTCTTTCCTCATTAATTACCTGCCACATAAGCAATTTTGTATTGAAATGTGTGATGTTACTAGCTAAGTTACTCCCATTGTGGCTAGTCTTATTCTCTCAGCTCACCTAAAATTTGCTTGCACCAGATAGCTTCCATCAGGTTGCTCTTCTTAGTGGCCGGATTGAGGTTGATCGCCCTCCACCTGCAGTCACCCCGGCAGAGCTGGTTCTGCCACAGGTTAGCCATGGTAGACTACAATTCAGAGTATCACACATGTTTTTTTTGCATAGTATCAACACACGTATTTGGGATGTGCAATACTGTACGCAATCACTTTTTAGTAGGAAAAAATTGTGTTTTTTTGGGTAGAAAAAACATTTTCTGGTGGAAGCCCATGAGGATCACGCAAGTTTTTTCTGGTGGAAGCCCAATAGGATCACTTTGCTCGCACTCACACTGCATAGACCTCGGAGTCTCACATGGCGCTGTGCCTGATCCCCTTTTCATCTCCTATCTCCTCTGTACAAAATTCATTCTACCCGAGCGCTGCGGATTTAATTCCCAACACCACCTCAGTTTCCCCTCTTGATTCCTTGCCACGAACTTGCTCGTACACACCTACATGCACCTCTGCAGCTCGCCTGACTGTCGCGGCGACGGGGTGGCCATCTCGTGCGCCTGATTTGGGTTCCTGTACGCCTCCTCCATCTACCAGGCCAGTCAACATTGATGTAGGGTTAGCAGGGCTCGATGAGAAGCTACGCAATGGAGAAGGCTAGCTTGTCGATCTTAGACAGTGCCGCTGCCGTCGGCGTCCTTGGTGGCGACATGGGCGTGGATCTCGTCTCCCACATCCTGCTTGAATCCACCTCGATTGTGAGGATGCCGGTGGTGTTGTCTTCCATCGCATCATGGATGTCCCGGAGCGAGGCGCCCCGGCAGGTCATCTTCATCCTCGATAGTGGAAGCCTGACTTCGGCGGCTCATTCTTCACCTGCAGGTCCCCCTTCATCCTTTCCTGGCTATCTCATACTTGTATTTTTTTCTTGTTTCTTATCCTTTCTCTGCATATGTATGGCTAAAGCAATATAATGTACATGAAGGTACGACTTGTTAGTGAAACTAGATAATACCCCGCACGTTGTTGCGGGAATAGTTTGATATATATTTTGATTAAGTTGAAACATGAACATCTGATTGATGTATAAATATGGGTGCGGCGTTCTGGCACATTGTTGGCGCCAAATAGAGTGAAGAGTAAATCTGTTTAAACTTTTTTAGAGACCCCAAATTTCTCATTTTTGCTAGGAGCTACTCAGATATCAGAATGCTCTGAAATTTGGCATGAACATCACACACTCAAGCTTAATTCACAATTTTTTGAATTTGTCTAGTATTCATTTCAAAATTACTGTTCATAGGGTGTAGATGAGCTCGTGCTCCAGATTGGATATTCGTATAAATATGAAATATTATTGAAATATAAGCAGTGTAATGGTTGGATGTTGTGGTTTGTATTTTTCCATTGATGGTACCATGTTGATGTTGCCCTTTTTACATGCATAGGTGCATGTTGACGTGGGATAGCTGCATGTTATCATGTTCATCACCTATTGTGCCTAAATAGTAGCTGCACGCCATAATTTTGATTTAAGATTTTGTATGAAGACTGCTACAAACTGGCATTCACGGCCTAGATTAACATGATAAAGACCAAATCCGATGCTACCAAACTAACCGAGGATTCTAAATTTCTAACATCACATCAAGAAAATTTAAAACGTATCTACAATATCAGCAGCATTAGCAGACTCGATTAATCTCTCAAAATAAATAATGGTCAACCATACCCACTCCCTCATTCAAAAATGTCTTCAGACTTCTTGATGGTGTTATCCACTGCCCTGGAGGCCTAAACGTTTAAACATGTGAACAATAGAACTATCTACCGTGATGAAAAATAATGTGGAATGCGTTGTAATTTATTTACTATGTCAAGCATACAATGATTACAGATCGAGTGCAATCCTACATGCCATGTTGGTAACTTCACTTCAGTGATTAAAATCCATCGTCTTCTGGTTGAAGTGGTCTTCAAAATAAGCATCGTAAACAAGGTCAACTAACCCATGCTTCCTGTAAAGGGGAGGACTGAATGGGATTCAGGTAAACCAACCACGGACTGATCATACAAAAAATAATTTAGACACCATGTTAACATCGATGGTGTGGCCATTGGCGTAAAGGTTGCAATCAAAGGAAACTGCAATGATAACTTCAGAGTCAAAGAGGCTACAAACCACCATTAGGCATACAGTAGAAAGAGTAGCTGGAGCACGTGCAGTACGGTGCCGCCAAGTTCCAGCCTCATCGCTGTGGCCGGCAAACTTGTACTACGCCGCCACTGCATGCGCTGCAGTAAACATCAAGCCCTAGCATGACTCGAAGAACAATGGGGCCTGATTCCTATTTACTGCCCAGGGCTCACACTCATACATATATTTCAACAAACAGCTGAAGTGCAAGACGAACTCCACGAACACCACGTCGCTACCTCAAGGCAAGCCCACCATGCACTCTGATACTCATGTTCTGCTAGAAACAGTCATGCCGGAGTCAGAGAGACATAGAAGGCGAGGGGACCTGCAGTCGCGCCGGAGTCGGATAGCCTTCGAAGGACACGGGACTGACACTCGTGTCGGAGGAGCCCACCGGCAAGGGGACGGCAGCGCGAGATAATCCCACGGAGAGCCGGAGAAAGCGAGATGTTCACGAAGAGCAGTTGGAGGCAAGGCGGTCTAAGCGGAGCCGGATGACCCGCCAAAGCCAACGCCGATCGGCAGTCGTGCCCGAGCAGGAAAGTATGCGAAGAAGCCCTCACGCGAAATTGGCTCGAACTCCTACACAGTAAACTGCTTCCCTGTACCACCTCTCGGAGCTCGAACCCCTTCCTCAGCATGAACTCGCAGCCGCCTCCAATCAGATGCTTTGCGGTGGAGGCTGGTGTGAACCCATCAGATCTGGATCGCACGACGGGAGAAGCCAGCGGACCCATCTCAAATCGCGCAAGGGAAGGGTCACCCCGACTCGCACCAGTTGGAGCAGCCAGTGGCGCCGGCTTGGAGGTGTCCTGTCACCGGCTCTGGAAGTTATGGAGAGGAGGCGCCACGACGAATGTGCTGGCGTGGACGATTGGTCTTCCACGGTTGAACTCCTATGCGTCAATGCGTGTAGGTGAAAAGTTTGTGCGGTGCTGTTTCCCTTTCGTTAATTGAATACTCGGGTGAAATGGAAACGTCTGACGCTGCATTTGTGCCGATGTGTGATGCGTGGATGCATGCTAGCAGATAACTGATAGCTGAAGTGGTTGCTCTCTGTGCTACTAAACTGTTGGTTGGTCCCACCTGTAAGCTGGTGGTGAATTGATGATGTGGCTGATTTGGTGATGTGGATAGACTGCATGTTAAGATAATTGATATAGTGGGGGTGAACTTCTCGAGTATATCGGATATGTAAATCTATTTATGGCCCCATACACATTTTCCTGTACTTGGGACTAGTATCTGAAGTGTTAGGCCCCTGCCCCCATTCATATTCAAAACATCTAAGAAATTAATTAGTTCATTTGTAATTAGCTTTAGTTTTACTATTTTCCAAATATAGAATTAATTTTAAAAAGTGAATATGAAAATGGGCGCTATTACATTTTAGATATAACCTATAACAATCCATGGATGTTGTCAGTTGTCACTATTGTCATACTACCTCCATTTCAATATATAAAACATTTTGGTAGGCCATTTTATCCTACCAAAACATCTTATATTTTGGAATGGAGGTAGTACAATGGAATTTGCTTCAAATGTTAGATAATATATAGTGTCGACTTATTGGTATTATTGAGCTACTTCCATCGAATGTTGATGCATGTTACCAGTACTTCTGCGAGTAGTAGATCGTATCCATTCTGCCATATCATGTTTGCATAGAAAATTCAATTTTATTTTGAGGATAGTTTGCAGTGTACAAAATTTCCATCTACTTATGGTTATCTAAAACGGCTAGTAGCATATGTACGCGTGTTTTTAGTTCCTACCTTTTGAATATTTTTGTGTTGACTATGTTCTTGACCATATGTCCTCGTTGTTAGTTCATTTGCTATAGAAAAGAAAATAACCGGTGTGATCAAGTCAGCATGGTATTACTTGCAAGTGTTTTGAGTAACCCTTCCTCTTGTGTCTCATGAACTCCTTGATCTTTATGTGGAACACTCAGTCAACAATATCAGGTCTTTCTGATGCAGCTTGGCCTACTTCCTGTAGCATATAGACTGTATCTCCGGCCAAGCTGCGTTGAACATGAATGTCACAAATTGGTCTGCATATGCAGCTCACTGACATATTGCCATAGCATCTTAGTGGTTTTGCGCTTTGTATCTTGGGCTATCTATGAAGCTGGATGGCACATGGCAGCATGGTTTATAAGGTGGTAAAGCAACCTAAAGTGAGCACCATCTACTCTGATGCTTAAGCGACGCCTAAGCGCCTAAAGCAGGTATATTTATAAGGTGTTGCCAGGGCGCCTTACCACTTAAGCGATGCTGAAGCGTCTGAAGCAGGGCACTTTATAAACAGAGCATGGAAGTAGTATTCTCTTTCGTACCTGTTCATCCCTTGTGTCTCCTCTTTCTATTGCCTCTTGCAAGCCAACATATAATTCCGTTCTTAGGTGTCCTTGGTGTATTTTGATCCAGTCCAGTTTGTACTGTAAAATACATGCAAGGGCATCCCCATTTAACTGCAGTTTAAGCTTTTCACAAACCAGGAAAGTGTTTCGATTGGTTAGTATGGTGTTGTATATGACTCATAGTATTCCAACACTGTTACATGCTTTCTCTTGCATTTTGCACCTTCTTTTAATATATCTTGTATATTTCCTCTATACCCGTCTTTTCTGTAGGGGAATAATAATGGATACTGCATAGCCATGAATTATGAATGGTTCTTTGATATTCTTCTCGCCCTAATGGACTTTTACTGAACAATGATATCCATCCTTTTCTATTCCCTATTGTATCATTCACAATCAAGCCTACAACTTTGGTTGCCATTCTGAGTGTTTTTGCTAGTCTATTATTTCTATCCAACATATTTTTAAGGCCCTCGACAATGTGATGATCTGTTGACTCCCTTGTATCTTCTGATGCTGACGCGTTAATCCTGTTTTTACCTCATTTGTAGGGTCATAGGTGCATAACTGCATTGTGCGTGGTTCATCTTTACCTTCAGGTAGTAGAGTTCCTATTCTGAGGTATTTTTGGCCATTCATTCCAAATACATAAGTTCCATGACCATTGTTTATTTTTGTGTCTACCTTTCCTCCCGTTGATGTGAAAGCGGACATGGACTTGTACAATCTGAATATTTTGCATTTAGTGTTTCCTTGGCAATTTGGCATGGTTATCCTGCGGCTCTCTTAATAGTGGCAAGTCAACCTTGCCCTGTTGGTAGCAGTCTGAAAGATGGCATGCTTCTCGCTCTACCTGAAGTTCTTTCTTCATACCAGAATATCGCACCACATACTCACTTGCAGCTTGGGTTTCTGACGCCCAAGTTTCCATATCCGCCCTCTCCAATGTCCTATTCAAGTTTCCTAATTCAGCATCAATTTAAAATTCATAATGTCTAGTTGTTCTTTTTGGTACTGAAAAGAAAATGATAGAACTCACAATTTGTTTTTTCTCTATCCTAATTTTTTATGTTGTACACTTTGTGTTATTTTTAGTCCTTTACACACCCCTAAAAGAAATACCAGGTTCATGAATGTCCAAATTGTAGATCTAGATTGAACTTTCTAGCTACTTACCTCTTAGTCATACCAGCTTGACTGATTATTGATTTTGATCTGTGCAGATGGTACTTACTGGAGGCTCGCTCGATGGACCGATGGCACAATCTAGGATATCCGTGCACTTTCTTGTGAGAGTTCTTTTTCTTCTTTGAGGGAAAGCCATCATGGTCGTGTATATTTATTTGGTGTAATAGCTACATCATCTGCAAAAACGACAAGTAAAAAGCTGGAGGGTTGCCTGCGATGGGTACAAATCTAATCTATCATGGGTTTTGTTTATGGGGCCATGAGATTGATTGTGAGATTGGTGTAAACAATATGTGATGGATCGTAAGATTGATCCTGAGATTACTGTATATGGTATTAGGAACAAAATCAACAGAGAATACATGCAAATGATCAATGCAGGGTTGGATTGTTTGGGAGAAGCCGTAAGATTGATCCTGAGATCAATGTATATGGTATTAGGAACAAAAACAAAAGACAATGCATGCAAATGATCCGTGTAGGGTTCGATTGTTTGGAAGAAGCGATCAACAAACCTATCTTGGCTTGGGTCGCTGGTCATGCTGCATATTGTTGTGAGAGCCACCTTGGAGGGGCGACATGGGCCTTCCAGCCCTATTTGCTTGAGTCAAAAAAAGACCTGAGAGAGGAGGAAGGACGTAGAGGTGGAAGTTTGGATCGCTGACCTAAGAGGAGGAAGGATGTATGCGTGGAAGCCTGGAAACACCCCAATGCAATGGCCGTGAAGATGATTTAGGGAAGCTAGGGTTCCTTAGCGTAGGTTCTTTTGATTTTTTTAGATCGCTTCATAAGTTGGCCACGATAGGTTAAGACTTTTAAAAGGAATATTAAAGGTAGACGTGAGGGAAGTTTTTCCTGTTATAATGTAATATAATGGCAATGGTGGGAAATTTTGAAGAACCAAAGCTGAAGTGTCGTCCCCCCCCCCTCCGTGCGGCCCCCGCGTCGTCCGCTTCGGGCGACTCGGGCGGCGACTAGGGTTTCCCCGTCGCGCCGCCGCTCCCTCACCCTCCCTCCCTCACCGCCACCTGAGAAAGCCGCCGGATCCGCTCGCGCGGCCGCCCGTGATGGTGGCGGCGAGGCCTTGGCCGCTCCTTTCCTCAAGGAGGACCTCGGATCTGGGGCGGCAGCCCTTCTTGGCGAGGCGGCGGCGGCCCTTCTTGGCGAGGCGGCGGCGCCTTTCGGCCGGGTCGTTCGCGGGGTGTGTCGTGGTTCTAACTCTGACAATGATGTAGGGGGGTAAGTATGGAGAGGCGAGGTTTTAGCTATGGAGAGGTTGTAAGGACGCAAGGTTTACGAGTTCAGGCCCTTCTCGGAAGAAGTAAAAGCCCTACGTCTCGGAGCCCGGAGGCGGTCGACTGGATTATGTGTGTATGAGTTACAGAGGTGCGAACCCTTGTCTCGGAGGAGGGGGGTGGCTTATATAGAGTGCGCCAGGACCCCGGCCAGCCCACGTTACGAAGGGTTCAATGTACATTAAGGTAGGGCGTTACTGATAACGCTAGTAATAAAGTGCTATGATGACCATAAAAGCTACTTAATGACCGACCGTTAGCGTGCGGAGTGACTTTAGGTCTCCTGGCCGTCGAGTGGTTGGATCTTGGTCGAGTAATTGCTTCTTGGTCGAATGTCTTCGAGTCTGTCGAGTGGAACACCTCCAAGTCGATTGAAAGGTGATTTATTCTAGAGGTGTCCTTGGGTAGGGCAGTTAGGACAGGTCCGTGACCCTACCCTAGGTACATATCTTCATCATTAGCCCCCGAATGGATCGAGGTTTGAGTGGGGAAGGAGTTGAGGACTTCTCCGACTCGTTTTCTATGCCGTGAGCATATCTTGTTTCGGATCAACGAGCCTGAGTGATGATAGCAACTCCCTTTTCAGTCGCCTTGATCCATTCTTAATTCTTCGCCGAGTGAGTTTCTTTGCTTGTAAGGCTCCGAGTGACGGTGCGGAGGAGATCTTTGGTCTGACAAGTTATTTGCTGCCCGCGGATTTAGTGGGATCCGAATTTTGGGAAGCGCGCGGGACGGGGGATGCCGCAGTAATCGGACGAGATAGAGCGGAGCCGCCTCGATCCCCGCACCATCTTTTTCACCACGTATCGCTCGTGCGGTCGTTACGGGTTTTGACAGAGCCATCTGGGCCTACCTATCAGCCATTCGGAAGCGGCCTCATATAAGGCGTTGGACCAGAGTCTCCCGAACAGTGCGCCCCATTATCTCTTCTCCTCATCACGCCTCTTCTCTGCGCTCGCTCTCGCTCCAGCGCCACCGCGCCACACGCGTCTCGTCGGCGACAATGGTGAAGGAGAAGACAGCGGCTCTGGAGCGGGCAAAGAAGGCGAGGCGAGGTCGAAGGGGAAGGCGACAAGCCGGGGCGGATCTTCCTCGCGGACTGGCCTGCCGAAGGGTTGGATCCAGGGCGACTGGATCCACTCGAGGATCTCCCAAGAAGACCTCGATGACCTGGCCGAGGAAGGGCTGATCCCCTACGACTCGGCGCGGCTTCCGGGGAAGGAATCCGAGCCGCAACCCCGGGAGGGTGAGCGCGTTCTTCTTGCCACCCACGTCGACCGTGGGTTTTCCTTGCCTCCTCATCCTTTCTTCCGAGGGTTTCTGAACTTCTTTGGGGCTCAACTCCACCATTTTACCCCCAACTCAATCGTTTATCTTGCCGTGTTTATTTCCTTGTGTGAGAACTTCTTGGGTTGTCGACCTCACTCGGGTCTTTTCAAGCATATTTTCACTTGTCGCTCCCAGACAGTGAAAAAGGCTAATCCGAGTGACGAGAGGACCCAAGTGATCCAGATGTGTGGGGGTCTTGGCATCGAGACGAGGGGAAAAAGCTCCTTTCCGGCCATGATTCTTCCCGATTCAGTTCGCGGATGGCAGTCGACCTGGTTCTACTGCAAAGACCAGTCGACGCCAGGGCAATCGACTGGCCTCCCTCCCTTTACCATGGACCGAGTGGAAAAATTCTCCCCTTTGAAGGTGCTCCCGGAGGAGAAGGTGCACGTGAAGGTGTTGGTCAACCGAGTGGTCCAGCTCATTCGTGACGGGGTCACTGGTATGGATCTCTTGGAGGTCTTCCTTCAGCAGCGCATCCAGCCTTTCCAAGCCCGAGACCACCCGATGTGGATGTATTCGGGTCTAGAAGGCTCCACTCGGATCTACCCGGAGGAGGTCGATGACGACACGCTGGAGAAGTGGCTGTCGAGCATTACCGAGAACAAGGACAATCCCAGAGGAGCCAGGAGAGTTCTCCCATTCGACCAGTCGCATGCACCAGAGCAGGTCTGATTCTGAGTTTTTGCTTGTAATCCGAATTCACTCGCGCAGCTGTCTGTATTGCGTCGACTGGCTTTGTTCTCCCTGCTTTCTTTCAGGCCATTACTGAAATGTATTTGATGCCCAACGGGGAGCAAGAGCAAGCTCTGGAAGGCGAGGCGAGTGGTGGCGAAAGTGGCGAGTGGACTTCTGGTGGTGAAGGGGATGGTGGAAGTGACGACTCAAGTGATGGGGAAGAAGTCGAGTCGCCTCCTCGCATAGAGAGACGATCCAAGCTTGACCAAGAATGGCCGAGTGCCCGCGACAAGGCAACTGCTCAGGCTAGCCAGTCTTCGAAGCGTCCTCGGGTCTCTTCACCAACCCCGACTGAGAAGGTGCCAAAACACCCCAAAGTTGCAGGGCCGAAGACTCGGAAGGCGCTGCCAAAGATCAAGATCGATATCCTTGTCGCCTCTGCGTGAGTGTCTCTCCTTGTATTCACTCGACGCTTCGCGCTGTTTGTTTTTCTTGTTTTAACTGGATGAACTTTGGAATTGTTAGCGCTGCCACTTCCGGGACCTCAGCTTACAGGGATGATGATGAGGTGATGGAGGATGCGGTCACTTCTAATCTAGGTATGATTTCCGCCATACTATCTTTCTTTGGTCGATTCAACTACATCGTGCATCATTGGGTGACGTGATTTTGGCAATTTGAACTTTGCATAGCTCCCAACATTATTGACCTCCCTGATGATGATGAAGAGCCCGAGAGGTCTTTGACGAGGAAGAGTAGGCGAGCTCCTGCAAGTGAGGCGCTACAGTCGACGCCGAGGGCGGAACCAGTCGTTCAGGACACTGGTGACGTCAATTGGGGTTCTGTTACCTTCGCGGAGCCCCTGTCGAGTGCCTTGCCTTCTTCTTCGACTGCTCAGGCCCCTGTCAACCCGCCTTCAGTTTTTGCGACCCATCATGTCCCAGAGGACGAGGTGAATGCTGCTAGGGAAGCCATACACCAGGCGGGCATTATGATGGAGAAGATGAAGATGGTGCGGGACGCCAGCCAAGCCGCCTATGATGCTAGCTCGGCTCTCTAGAGCAACGTTCAGGTTAGTCGGCTATCTAAAGATTCTTTCCGAAAATCTTTGCGTCTGTACACCCACTGGGTGCGTCGATTGAAGTTTTGGACTAGTGGAGACTACGGTGGACTGCTGGCAGTCGACTGTAGTCTTTGTATTTTGCCGAATGTATAAACCAAACTGGTAGTTTGTCTCTTCCACTCGACTTCGGCGGGCCGGTCGAGTGGGATCAGAACCGGTGGGGGCACGCTAAGTGCACCCACTGGGTGTAGTCCCCGAGACTATGGTGGACTGCTGGCAGTCGACTGTAGTCTGAGTTCTACTTTATTTCTCTCTTTTTTTTGAACTCGACTTCGGCGGGCCGGTCGAGTGGGATCAGAACTGGTGGGGGCACGCTAAGTGCACCCACTGGGTGTAGTCCCTGAGACTATGGTGGACTGCTGGCAGTCGACCGTAGTCTTAGTATTTATTGCCTTTGTTGTTGTTTTTTTTGCTGTAACGATAACTTCTCCCCTTTGATTTCAGAAATCTTGCGATCTTGGAGCTCGCTTTGCTGACTTGGAGAAGCAGCAGATTCGACTGAACCTTGATTTGGAGCTGGCCAGGACAGAGCTGCAAAAGGTCAGAGATGGCGCCGCAGGTAAGACGATTTTGTCGACTGGTTAGTTTTTAGGCTTGAGTACCCTTCTGCTATTTCCGAATCAATCATCATTTCTTTGCAGAAAAACTGAGAGAAGCTCTGGCGAAGAAGGATCAGGACTTGGCTGCTGCCCGTAAGGAGGCTGACGACAAGACCGCTCTGGCCGAACAGAAGCTGGCTTCGGTCGGCCAGTTAGAAGAAGAGAATACCAGGCTGAAGACCGCTCTGAATGAAGCCAACAGGGAGTGTACATGTTGGAAGAAGGATAACCTCAACCTGAATGAAAAGATGGAAGGCATCGCTCGCAGGAGGGACGATCTGGAGAGCTACTTGAGGAGCCTCGCCAAGAAGTTGTACATCAAGCTTGAAGGTGCACATTCAGTTCCGACTGGTGTTTTTTTTGTGTCGACTCAGTGTATGAAAATTGACTTATCCTTGGATCGTGAATGCAGAGTTTTGCCAGAACTTTGAAGAGGAGACTGGGCGGATCGAACCAGGTTTGGATCCAATCAACTCTCCCGTGAAAGATGAAACTGCCATGAATCTGCTCCGACTGGAATCTCGCATCGACGGTGCCGTGGACTACTTGGCTCGACTAAAGGTCGCCATGTCACGGATCAACCCGGCACTTTGGCCAGAGGCTACGCTCCAAAATGGTCTCGAGTCTCTGATGACTCGACTTAACGGAATCCCTGACCGAGTGCAGGAGTGGAAGAAGTCTTCTGCTCGATGTGGCGCTGATGTGGCTCTGTCCTTGGTTCGTGTCCACTGCAAGGAGGTGCGACAAGACAAGCTGGCAGCAATCAAGGTTGCCAACACCTAGAAGCATGACTTCCGAACCTTTATGGAGACTTTCATCGCTGCAGCCACTCGGATAGCCGACGGCGTCGACCTGGATGAGTTCGTCAAGCCTGCCAGCCCTCCTCCCGCGGAGTGAACAAACTCTTATGTCCCACCTTAAATTTGCCTCGGAATGCCGAGTGGTTTTTGTAACCATTAAACTTTTTCGGGCTGCATGCCCGAGTACTTCGATCTGTGGTCTGGAACCTTTAGAATTTATTTGAACTTGGTTTACCGTTGAATATCTTTATGAATCTCCTACTGAGTGAACCCATTCTTCATTCGAGACAACTTTTGCACTCGCAGCGCAGTTCCGAAGGAGAGGGAAGCAGTCGACCCATGTCTTGTATTTGTGGCGAAGCTCTCCAGGAGAAGGTTCGACCCGCCCCTCGTCGTCCTTGAGGATTGAGATGTGTTTCGTACTTAGGCGAGTACTGGACTGCAGCTAAGCCCCCGAGTGGGAGGTTTGCTCTCCACTCGGTAGGATTTTTTCAAACTTAGGCGAGTACTGGACTGCAGCTAAGCCCCCGAGTGGGAGGTCTGCTCTCCACTCGGAAGGACTTTTTCAAACTTAGGCGAGTACTGGACTGCAGCTAAGCCCTCGAGTGGGAGGATCGCTCTCCACTCGGTAGGATTTTTTCAAACTTAGGCGAGTACTGGACTGAAGCCCCCGAGTGGGAGGTCTGCTCTTCACTCGGTAGGATTTTTTCAAACTTAGGCGAGTACTGGACTATAGCTAAGCCCCCGAGTGGGAGGTCTGCTACCACTCGGTAGGATTTTTAACTTAGGCGAGCACTGGGACTGCAGCTAAGCCCCCGAGTGGGAGGTTTGCTCTCCACTCGGTAGGATTTTTAAACACTTAGGCGAGCGAGTGGGAGGTCTGCTCACCACTCGGTAGGATTTTTAAATACTTAGGCGAGCACTGGGCTGCAGCTAAGCCTCCGAGTGGGAGGTTTGCTCTCCACTCGGTAGGATTTTTAAACACTTAGGCGAGCACTGGGCTGCAGCTAAGCCTCCGAGTGGGAGTCTGGCTCACCACTTAGTAGGATTTTTAAACACTTAGGCGAGCACTGGGCTACAGCTAAGCCTCCGAGTGGGAGGTTTGCTCTCCACTCGGTAGGATTTTTAAACACTTAGGCGAGCACTGGGCTGCAGCTAAGCCTCCGAGTGGGAGTCTAGCTCACCACTCGGTAGGATTTTTTTTACAAACTTAGGCGAAACGGATTCGCAGCTAAGCCACCCACTGGGGGATTTCACATGCAAACAAAAGCAACAACAATTATAGGAAAATTTGTAACACTCTTGTCTTTGATAAATAGACTACAGAAGTTTTTCTTATTACATCTCATCCGAGTGAGAATTCAAGTGTGAAAGGGGCGGAGCAGTTCTGCATTCCAAGCTCGTGGCTCATCGATCTGGCGATCGACATTTTAAAGGTGATACGCTCCATTATGGAGGACTCTGGTGACGATGAAGGGGCCTTCCCAAGTAGGAGCGAGCTTGTGTGGTTTCTGTTGATCCACTCGGAGGACCAAATCTCCTTCTTGGAAGGCTCGACTCTTCACATTTCTGGCATGGAATCGACACAAGTCTTGCTGATAAATGGTCGATCGGATCATAGCCATTTCTCTTTCTTCTTCCAGGAGGTCGACTGCGTCTTGCCGGGCTTGTTCTGCTTCATCTTCGGTATAAAGCTCGACTCGGGGTGCATTGTGAAGTAGATCACTCGGCAGGACTGCTTCCGCTCTGTAAACCAGAAAGAACGGCTATTAGTCGAGGCTTTAGTCCTTTGAGGATCATACCATTTGCCCTTTCTTCTTGTCCATTCGACTGGGGGTGGGCGACCGATGCGTAGTCGACTCGTGTGCCTTGAGAGGCGCAAAAAGCTTTGAACTTGTCTGAATCAAAGTTTGACCCATTGTCGGTGATGATGCTATGCGGGACTCCATATCTGAATGTTAACTCTCTGACAAAACTGATAACAGTGCAAGCATCAAGATTCTTGATAGGCTTAGCTTCAATCCATTTGGTAAACTTGTCGACTGCCACAAGCACATGTGTGAAACCGCTCCTGCCTGTTCTCAATGGGCCAACCATGTCCAGTCCCCAAACAGCGAAGGGCCAGACGAGTGGAATGGTCTTCAGGGCTGATGCAGGCTTGTGCGACATGTTGGAGTAGAACTGGCACCCTTCACACTTGTCGACTATCTCTTTTGCCATTTCATTCGCTCTTGGCCAGTAAAATCCCGCTCGGTATGCTTTAGCCACAATGGTCCGAGAGGACGCATGATGACCATAGGTCCCCGAGTGGATATCATCAAGGATTATCTGACCTTCTTCTGGTGTTATACACTTCTGACCGACTCCAGTCGCGCTTTCTCTATACAACTGTCCCTTTATGACTGTAAAGGCCTTGGATCGACGGACGATCTGTCGAGCCTCTTCTTCGTCCTCTGGGAGTTCCTTTCTCAGGATATACGCGATGTACGGTATCGTCCAGTCAGGGGTGATTGCCAAAACTTCCATGATTAGGTCGACCACTGCCGGAATTTCAACTTCAGTCGGATCTGTGGCACTCTTTGGCTGCGGGGCTTCATCTGTAAAAGGATCTTCTTGGACTGATGGCGAGTGGATGTGTTCCAAAAACACATTGCTGGGGATGGCTTCTCTCTTGGAGCCTATCTCTGCCAAATCATCAGCCGCTTGATTTTTCAGTCGGGGGATGTGATGAAGCTCTAACCCCTCGAATTTCTTCTCTAACTTTCTCACTGTATTGCAATAACCAGTCATAGCTGGACTTCTGGCGTCCCATTCTTTCATCACCTGATTAACCACCAAATCTGAGTCGCCATAGACCATGAGGCGACGGACGCCGAGTGAAATGGCCATGCGCAACCCATACAAAAGTGCTTCATATTCTGCTTCGTTATTGGAGGAATCGAAGTGAATCTGGAGAACATATCTGAGCTTTCTCCTTGGGGGGAAACCAATACTACCCCAGCACCGGAACCATTCAACATCTTAGATCCATCGAAGAACATGGTCCAGTGCTCCGAGTGAACTTGAGTCGGAAGTTGCTGTTCGATCCACTCGGCAACGAAATCTGCAATTGCTTGGGACTTGATAGCTTTCTTTGCCTCAAACTTGATATCTAGAGGAAGAAGTTCAATCGCCCATTTGGCCACTCGACCAGTTGCATCTCTGTTGTGCAAAATCTCTGATAGTGGAGCGTCGCTGACGACTGTAATGGAATGATCAGAGAAGTAATGTGCAACCTTCCTCGTGGTCATATAAATCCCATATACAAGCTTCTGGTAATGAGGATATCTTTGCTTTGAAGGAGTCAAAACTTCAGAAACATAATATACTGGGCGCTGAACTTTGAAGGCCTTTCCTTCTTCTTCCCGCTCGACCGTAAGTACTATACTGACAACTTGTCCTGTGGCTGCAATGTAAATCAGCAAAGGCTCCTTGCTGATTGGGGCAACAAGCACCGGCTGGGTGGAGAGCAGAGCTTTGAGCTCTGTAAACGCTGCATCAGCTTCTGGAGTCCACTCGAACTTGTCAGACTTCTTCATCAGTCGGTAAAGAGGCAATGCCTTTTCACCGAGGAGAGAGATGTATCAACTTATAGCGGCCAAGCATCCTGTAAGCTTCTGGACGTCATGCACACGCACAGGACGTTTCATCTGGAGTATAGTACCAATGTTTTCAGGATTGGCGTCGATTCCCTGTTCGGAAACGAGAAAACCGAGTAACTTCCCACCTGGAACTCCGAACGTGCACTTTGACGGATTGAGCTTGATATCATACCTCCTGAGGTTGGCAAAGGTTTCAGCAAGGTCAGTCAGCAGGTCGGAACCCTTCCGTGACTTGACCACAATATCATCCATGTATGCCTCCACATTCCGACTGATTTGAGTGAGCAAACACTACTGAATCATCCTCATGAACGTGGCTCCGGCATTCTTGAGGCCGAACGGCATGGTGACATAACAGAAGCACCCGAATGGAGTGATGGAAGCTGTTTTGATCTCGTCGGGCCCGTACAGACGGATCTGATGGTACCCGGAATAGGCGTCTAGGAAAGACAAACGCTCACATCCCGCAGTCGAGTCGACTATCTGGTCGATGTGGGGGAGAGGAAAATGATCTTTCGGGCAGGCCCGATTGATATGCTTGAAATCAATGCACATGCGAAGTGACTTGTCCTTCTTGGGGACCATGACAACATTGGCGAGCCACTCAGAGTGGTAAATTTCCCGGATGAACTCCGCTGGTAAGAGCCGAGCCACCTCCTCGCCAATGGCCTTCCTCTTCTGGAGGCCGATCGTCGAAGATGTTCTTTCACAGGTTTAAATTTTGGGTCGACTCGTAGACGGTGCTCAGCCAGCCCCCTGGGAACTCCAAGCATGTCAGCAGGCTTCCATGCAAAGATGTCCCAGTTCTCACGGAGGAACTGGATGAGCGCTTCTTCCTATTTGGAGTCGACCGTCGTTGAGATGTGATTCGGAGCAGCGTTTGGATCGGTCGGGTGAATGTGAACTGCCTTCGTTTCACCGGACGACTGAAAAGCTGATTCTGAAGCAGGCTTCTTAGCTCGTAGCAACTCACTTGGATCTGCAGTCTTCTGATACTCTTGCAGCTCGACCACTGCCATCTGAGCGTCAGCAATCTTTGAGCCTTTCTGAAAACAGTCTTCTGCTTTCTTCCAATTGCCTGTAACAGTGATCACACCTTTGGGACCAGGCATCTTCAATTTGAGATACACATAACATGGTTGAGCCATGAAGCGTGCATAAGCTGGCCTACCCAAAATAGCGTGATAAGCACTTTGGAAATCCACAACTTCGAATGTCAACTTTTCCTGGCGGTAATTCTTGGAATCACCGAAAACCACATCAAGAGCAATTTGGCCGAGTGACTCGGCTTTCTTCCCAGGAATGACTCCATGGAAACTCATGTTACTGGTGCTGAGCCTGGACATCAGAATGCCCATCCCTTTCAATGTTTCTGCATACAGTATGTTCAAACCACTGCCTCCATCCATCAGGACTTTGGTCAGTCGAGTGCCTTCAACAACTGGGTCGACCACCAGAGCTTGCCTCCCAGGGGTGGCAATGTGTGTAGGGTGATCAGACTGGTCGAATGTGATGGCAGTCTGGGACCACTTCAGATAATTGGGTGTTGCCGGAGCAACCATATTTACCTCACGGTTAATAACCTTCAGTCGACTTTTGCTCTCAACATCAGCAAAAATCATCAGGGTGGAATTGACCTGGGGGTACCCATCGTCACTATCTTCCTTGTCCTCAACTTTGTCCGACTCCTTTTCCTTATCTTTGGACTGCTTGCCCTGAAACTGCTGGATCAGAAGCCGACACTGTCGAGTGGTATGCTTTGGGTAAATGAGTTTACCCTCTTCATCTTTCTTGGTGTGGATGTGACATGGTAGATCCAAAACATCATTTCCATCTTGGTCTTTAACTTTCTTGGAGTTCCAAGGTCCTTTGGGTTTTCCCTTAAATTTTCCTTGGGTTACGGCCAGGGCCTCCCCAGGAGCGGCTGGCTCGGCTTTCCGCTTCTGTTTCCGACTGGAATTTCCTCCGGTTTCCTGGGCGACTGCTTTATGCTTGCCACTCCGGAGTCGATCCTCATCTTCACCATTAGTGTATTTGGTGGCAATCTCCATCATCCGATTCAGAGACATCTCTCCGGTTCGACCGAACTTCAGATTCAATTCTCTGTACTTAACGCCTTCTTTAAAGGCACAAACTGCTTGATGATCTGGTACATTTTCAACTGTGTGATGCAATGTGATCCACCTCTGGATGTAATCCCTCAGAGTTTCATTTGGTTTCTGCACGCAATTCTGTAAGGCCTGCAGGTCGCTTGCATGTTCCTTCAAATGTGGTGACAAACAATCGGGAGAGATCCTCCCAAGTGTAAATGATGCTGGGTGCTAACTGATTCAGCCATGCTCTGGCCGAGCCTTCTAACATGAGAGGTAGGTGCTTCATGGCTACCTCATCATTCCCACCGCCAATCTGGACAGCCACTCGGTAATCTTCGAGCCAAGTATCGGGCTTGGACTCACCGGTGAACTTACTAACTCCAGTCGCCAACCTGAAGTTGGGAGGAATTACAGCGGCTCTGATGGCTCGACTGAAACACTCCAGCCCTAAAACATGTACTCTGCTACTGGTAGGTGCATCTCTGTCGTGGCCTTCTCGGTGAGCTCTATTCCTGTCGACCAAACCTTGGACGAGAATGGATCTCGCATCAAATCCTGGTTCCCTGGGGTCGACTGGAATTCTCCGCCCAACACTATGAGGGCGTCTGTCCACCTGCTGTCGAGGCACATATGATCCACTCCTCGGGGGAGGGGTTGGCACTCGACGTTGATCATCACGACCGAATCGGTGATCATACTGCTCATTCCTTCTGTACTGATCACGCCGGTCTCCACGTCCCTCACGCCTCGGAGGTGATCTTGGGCTGTGAGCCGACTGGACTATATCCGCCGCAACGGATTGACTGTGGATCCTGTTCCGCGACTGAGAAACAGCGGAATTCTGGTCTCCCGCTGCCCGGAGCAATGCTCTGATTTGCAACAAGCCTCTGCCAGCCTCTGACTGGGAGGGCTGAATCGACTCTGCTATACGGGCCACAGCCGCCAAATTTTGAATCGGAGTACGATATACCTGCGGGGGCGGAAAGAGTTGACGTCGACTGGATTCTGGAGCCCGTTGACGCGCTCGCTCGTCGAGTATTTGCTGGAGATTCTCCAGTCGAGTGCGCTCGGCCAAGTTAGCCAAGCGCGCGTCCTCCAAGGCTCGGGCCTCGGGGGTTTCTCCAACGATAGGAGTGTGGAGTGCATCCATGTTTCGGCGGCGAAGTTCCTCCCGCTGCAACAACGTGAGAGGCTCGGGGAGATACTCCTCGTGAGGACGCGACGGGTCGCCCCCATCCGCGCCTCCGTCAGCGCCAGGGAAACCGGGAGGACTGTGTGGCCCATCGATCACCAGAACCTCTACAGCTGGGTCACTGCTGTCGCATTCGGATGCGGTCTCTGCGGAGCCAGTCGACAGGTCGAACAGGCCGTAGAGGGATTCGTCGGGCTCGATTGCCGCGACTTGTGGGGTGGCCGAATGGCGGGCCACCGCATGCCTCACCCACCTCTGAAGCCTCGACCAACCGGAGCGCTTGAGCCGGCGAGAAACAGGGCGGGGAGATGCCACGGGAGCCGACCGATACTGGGTCGACGGCTGCCGCAGGAGGACACCACGGACGCATGCGCGAAAGTGCGTCGCCCCGCGGACGGGGAGCGCGTCGACGTCGAGTGGAGCCTCCTGAAGCCAAGCGGAGTCGTCGGCGATGAATGTGAGCGCGCCGAGACGGATCTCGCGGCCCTCCACCAAAGCTCCACCCGAAACCATGATCCAGGAGATCGGAAAAAATCGCAACTTCTCAAACTAGGCGCTAAGACTCCTTGCCCCATGGTGGGCGCCAACTGTCGTGGTTCTAACTCTGACAGTGATGTAGGGGGTAAGTATGGAGAGGCGAGGTCTTAGCTATGGAGAGGTTGTAAGGACGCAAGGTTTACGAGTTCAGGACCTTCTCGGAAGAAGTAAAAGCCCTACGTCTCGGAGCCCGGAGGCGGTTGACTGGATTATGTGTGTATGAGTTATAAAGGTGCGAACCCTTGTCTCGGAGGAGGGGGGTGGCTTATATAGAGTGCGCCAGGACCCCGGCCATCCCACGTTACGAAGGGTTCAATGTACATTAAGGTAGGGCGTTACTGATAACGCTAGTAATAAAGTGCTATGATGACCATAAAAGCTACGAAGGGTTCAATGTACATTAAGGTAGGGCGTTACTGATAACGCTAGTAATAAAGTGCGGAGTGACTTTAGGTCTCCTAGCCGTCGAGTGGTTGGATCTTGGTTGAGTAATTGCTTCTTGGTCGAATGTCTTCGAGTCTGTCGAGTGGAACACCTCCAAGTCGATTGAAAGGTGATTTATTCTAGAGGTGTCCTTGGGTAGGGCAGTTAGGACAGGTCCGTGACCCTACCCTAGGTACATATCTTCATTAGGGTGCTCTGGCCGGCGGCCTTGACCACGCGGGTGGTGAGACGACGACGGGTGGCGGCGGTGGCGCGGAGGTCTTCCCCTCCTCGTCAGATCTGAGGGTGGCTCCTTTCCCCTGTCTCCCTCGTCCCCTCCGCTTCTCGCCAGCTTCCTCCCGAGCGCCGGTATGATGTGGGTGGGTGTTCGGTGGTCTGGTTCTGGGCCACGGGAAACCGTTGGCCAGCTTGGCCGGCCTGGCAGCATCGACATCCCCGACGCCGTCTCCTCCTTGGAGGTGCTGCAGAGGTCCTTCCCCTTTCCACCCCTGTTCCTCCTCCCGGGTGAAAGCCCAAAATCCGGCTTGGATTGGGCGGCGACGGTGCGCTGTGCGTCGTGTCTTCCTTGGGGGCGCCTCCCGGGGAGGGTTGCGCTCAGGTGAGGGGTTCAAGGTCGGAGCTTGGGTGGCTTGGGTGGTCCGGTGACGGCGGTGTCACGAGGTTCTCCTCGTTGGCCTGCCGGTTTACTTGATGCCTCTTCTGCCTTTCTTCAGTAGCTCCACCTGGTGGTTTTCCTGCAGCTCTCCGGCGTTCTAGGTTGTGGCGATGCGGCAGTCGCGGAGTGCTCGAATGTTCAAGTGGTGGTGTGCTGCGACTGCTCCAGGTCCCGAAGCTAGCACGTCCCCTGCTCTAGGGTGAGCGTCTCTCAAGTCCTCCGGGTACGGCGCCTTGCGAGCCATGGTGAGAGGGAAGGGTCCCTCTGCGGCGAGAGAGACGGCGGAAGTGTGATGTCTTTCTACTTGGGCGTTGGTCGGGCTCACTTGCCACACTCTGTTGCAAGCAGGTCTTCGTCGTGCTCATGTGTGCCTCACCCCTAGATGGCTATTTGGCTGTAGTCTTCGGCTAGGACAAGCTTCGAGCTTTGTTTTCTTGTATTTTTTTTGAGCTTGTGCAACCCGTTGAGTTGTAAGCCTCCTAGAGTGTCCCCTTGTATCGTTTGGTCGTGGGGTTTGTGTGTGTTTGTATTTCCTGGCCGGTTGATGGCTTTGTTAATTCAAAGCCGGGCTCTTCGCGAGCCTTCGTTCTAAAAAAATGGTGGGAAATTTTGAAGTTAAATCTAATCTAATGGCCATATATTTTTTAGTGTTAAATTAACGGTCAGATGTTTCTATTTTTTGTGGTAATTTCTAGGCTAATTTTCTTTTTCCTGGTTAGTCCGTAAAATACTTTTCATATATAAATAGATTTGGAAATTTTCATTTCATTACTTATTGCGCGTGCAGTATTTTTTTAGATTTTTACCTAATACAAATTCATTTTGAAATTATATTTAATATGACTCGAAATTTTGGGATAATTTTTTTTGGATCCCATCAAAATGTGGGATTTTTGGTTGAATTCTGTTTTGAGAGGTTGGTTTAAATTATTAATCATTGTCTTGGCTAGAAAATGGGCTGTAATTTTAACACACTGTAAATGAGTTGTAGTAAATTCCATTTTAATTCAAAAGTGGGTTGTACACTATTACAAATCACAAATGGGCTATATGTTCTCTGCCACAGATGTGATGCTCACTTGTGGGCCTACTATTTTTTGAGAATTATAGTCAGTGACACGTACGAAAGGCTTGTGGGCCTACTAAGGCGTACGGAAGGCTTTGTAAACTTATAGTCAAGACACGATTCTAGCAGCAGTGGCCGTTGGTTGTCCATCCAATGGCTATAGTGCTTCTTCAATCTCGGATATTCTTTCTCCAGCCGCCCAAACCATCTCCGGTGGTACCATCTGCTACCGCCTCCCGTGGCCGACTGTGCTGCCGCGCAGGCTTCACCGGCCTACTCTAGTCCCAAACGCCGTCCAGGCCATTCCTCTGCTCACCAACACCTCTTGTTCTTCACCGGCGACGGCAGCCTCATACCGTAGCCGAACCAGTGAACCCTCTTACTCCCCTCCGCATGTGCATCCACTGCTGTGTCTTCGCCGGCTCCGTGTCGTTCCCTTTGTAATACTCGCCATCGTTCACTGTGTTGGTTCTCTCGGCGCGGTGTGGTCAACTTTGTCAACAAACGACAACCATCGGGGACAGAGATCTAGTGCCTTGCCCATAGCAACGCACGACGTAACTGGCGGCCAGCCATCCGTTGGATCGGGGGGCGGCTCAGATGAGGCATGTACGTGGATTGGCTGATAGTAGGGACGCACATGGCCCATGGCCGCACGCAGCAAGTGCCCCCGTGTTATGTGAAAACAAATAATTTCTCACCCTGACAGGTTTGACCCACCAGTTACATCTTCGCACGCAAGGAAGTGCTTCCTTTATTACGCAGAAATAAAAAGTTTCCTCTCCGTGACAGCTGGGGCCCAACAGCTTTATTATGATCATTTTCGTGAAAATATAGATTGTACCAAAGATCCTAAATTGTTTTATTTTTATTTTAACTCGAAAAAGAAGAAACAAAAAACTAGACAACATCTTCGCACGCAAGGAAGTGCCACCTTATTACGCGAAAAAATTGATTCCCCCTGCTAGCTGGGACCCACCAAATTTGTAGGCTGACTTGTGGGCCTACTAAGTTAACGCGTACACAGGGCTTTGTCAACTTAGTCAATAAACGATTCTAGCTGCACTGACCGTTCGATGTTAATCCAACGGCCAAGCTGCGTCTTCAACCTCTGGTCTTGTCGCTCCAGCCGCCTGATACGTCTCCAACGTATCTATAATTTTTTATTGCTCCATGCTATATTATCTACTGTTTTGGACTATATTGGGCTTTATTTTCCACTTTTATATTATTTTTGGGACTAACCTACTAACCGGAGGCCCAGCCCAGAATTGTTGTTTTTTTGCCTATTTCAGTGTTTCGGATAAACAGAATATCAAACGGAGTCCAAACGGAATAAAATCTTCGGAAACGTGATTTTCTCGCCGAACGTGATCCAGGAGACTTGGACCCTACTGCAAGGGATCAAAGAGGTGGTCACGAGGGTGGGGGGCGCGCTCCCCCTAGGGCGCGCCCCCTGCCTCGTGGGCCCCTCGGTGCTCCACCGACGTACTCCTTCCTCCTATATATACACACGTACCCCCAAACGATCAGAATAGGAGCCAAAAACCTAATTCCACTGCCGCAACTTTCTGTATCCACGAGATCCCATCTTGGGACCTGTTCCAGAGCTCCGCCGGAAGAGGTCCGTCATCACGGAGGGCTTCTACATCATCCTAGCCCCTCCGATGAAGTGTGAGTAGTTTACCTTAGACCTTCGGGTCCATAGTTAGTAGCTAGATGGCTTCTTCTCTCTCTTTGAATCTCAATACAAAGTTCTCCCCCTCTCTTGTGGAGATCTATTCGATGTAATCTTCTTTTTGCGGTGTGTTTGTTGAGACCGATGAATTGTGGGTTTATGATCAAGTCTATCTATGAATAATATTTGAATCTTCTCTGAATTCTTTTATGCATGATTGGTTATCTTTGCAAGTCTCTTCGAATTATCCGTTTGGTTTGGCCAACTAGATTGGTAGTTCTTGCCATGGGAGAAGTGCTTAGCTTTGGGTTCGATCTTGCGGTGTCCTTACCTAGTGACAGAAGGGGCAGCAAGGCACGTATTGCATCGTTGCCATAGAGGATAACAAGATGGGGTTTATTTCATATTGCATGAATTTATTTCTCTACATCATGTCATCTTGCTTAAGGCTTTACTCTGTTTTTAACTTAATACTCTAGATGCATGCTAGATAGCGGTCGATGAGTGGAGTAATAGTAGTAGATGTAGAATCGTTTCGATCTACTTGTCACGGACGTGATGCCTATATACACGATCATGCCTAGATATTCTCATAATTATGCAGAATTCTACCAATTGCTCAGCAGTAATTTGTTCACCCACCGTAGAATACTTATGCTCTTGAGAGAAGCCACTAGTGAAACCTATGGCCCCCGTGTCTATTCTCATCATATCAATCTCCATCACTTTTATATTGCTTTGCTATTTACTTTGCCTTTACTTTTTACTTTGCATCTTTATATCAGAAATACCAAAAATATTCTTTCTATCAGATCTCACTCTCGTAAGTGACCGTGAAGGGCTTGGCAACCCCTAATCGCGTTGGTTGCTAGTAGCTATCGCTTTGTGCAGGTACGAGGGACTTGAGCGTGGGTTCCTACTGGATTGATACCTTTGTTCTCAAAAACTGAGGGAAATACTTACGCTACTCTGCTACATCATCCCTTCCTCTTCGGGGAAAACCAACGCAAGCTCAAGACGTAGCAACAAGGATTTCTGGCGCCGTTGTCGGGGAGTCTACGCAAAAAGTCAACATACCAAGTACCCATCACAATCCCTATCTCTCGCATTACATTATTTGCCATTTGCCTCTCGTTTTCCTCTCCCCCCAATTCACCCTTGCTGTTTTATTCGCCCTCCCTCTCTATCCTCCCTCTCTATTTGCCTCTTTTTGTCCGCTTGCTTTTTGTTTGCCCGTGTGTTAGATTGCTTGTTTGTCACGATGGCTCAAGATGCTACCAAATTGTGTGACTTCACCAATACCAATAATAATGATTTCCTTAGCACTCTGATTGCTCCTCTTACCGATGCTGAATCTTGTGAAATTAATACTACTTTGTTGAATCTTGTTATGAAAGATCAATTCGCCGGCCTTCTTAGTGAAGATGCCGCTACTCATCTGAATAGCTTCGTTGATTTATGTGATATGCAAAAGAAAAAAGATGTCAATAATGATGTCATTAAATTGAAGCTATTTCCTTTTCACTTAGAGATCGTGCTAAAGATTGGTTTTCGTCTTTGCCTAAGAATAGTATTGATTCATGGAACAAATGCACAAATGCTTTTATCTCTAAGTATTTTCCTCCCGCTAAGATCATCTCTCTTAGAAACGATATAATGAACTTTAAACAACTTGATCATGAACATGTTGCATAAGCTTGGGAGAGAATGAAATTAATGATACGTAATTGCCCTACTCATGGTTTGAATTTGTGGATGATTATACAAATTTTTTATGCTGGATTGAATTTTGCTTCTAGAAATCTTTTAGATTCGGCCGCGGGAGGCACTTTTATGGAAATCACTTTAGGAGATGCTACTAAACTCCTAGATAATATTATGATTAATTATTCTCAATGGCATACTGAAAGAACTTCTAATAAAAAAGTGCATGCGATAGAAGAAATTAATGTCTTGAGTGGAAAGATGGATGAACTTATGAAATTACTTGCTACTAAGAGTGTTTCTTCTGATCCTAATGATATGCCTTTGTCTACTTTGATTGAGAATAACAATGAATCTATGGATGTGAATTTTGTTGGTAGGAATAATTTTGATAACAACGCTTATAGAGGGAATTTTAATCCTAGGCCATATCCTAGTAATCCTTCTAATAATTATGGGAATTCCTACAACAACTCTTATGGAAATTATAATAATATGCCCTCTGATTTTGAATCTAATATTAAAGAATTTATTTCCTCGCAAAAGAATTTTAATGCTATGATTGAAGAAAAATTGCTTAAGATTGATGATTTGGCTAGGAACGTTGATAGAATTGCTCTTGATGTTGATGCTTTGAAACTTAGATCTATTCCACCTAAGTATGATATTAATGAGTCTCTAAAAGCCATGAGAATTTCAATTGATGAGTGTAAAGAAAGAACCTCTAGGATGCGTGCTTCCAAAGATGCCTTTATTAAAGCATGTTCTTCCAATTCCTATGAAAATCAAGATGAAGATCTAAAAGTTATTGATGTGTCTCCTATTAAATCTTTATTTTGCAATATGAATCTTGATGAAACTGAATATGATCTTCCTTTACCTAGAAGGCGTTCTAAAAATTCGGAGTGTTTAGATCTTAATGATGAAATTGATGAAAGTGGGATTGAAAGAAATAAAAATCTAGATTTTGCTAAACCCACTATATTGGATTTCAAGGAATTTAATTATGAAAATTGCTCTTTGATTGATTGTATTTCCTTGTTGCAATCCGTGCTAAATTCTCCACATGCTTATAGTCGAAATAAAGCCTTCACCAAACATATTGTTGATGCCTTGATGCAATCTTATGAAGAAAAACTTGAGTTGAAAGTTTCTTTCCCTAGAAAACTCTATGATGAGTGGGAACCAACTATTAAAATTAAGATTAAAGATTATGAGTTTTATGCTTTGTGTGATTTGGGTGCTAGTGTCTCTACTATTCCCAAGACTTTGTGTGATTTACTAGAATTCCGTAATTTTGATGATTGCTCTCTAAACTTCCATCTTGCGGATTCCACTATTAAGAAACCTATGGGAAGAATTAATGATGTTCTTGTTGTTGCAAATAGTAATTATGTGCCCGTAGATTTCATTGTTCTTGATATAGATTGCAATCCTTCTTGCCCTATTATTCTTGGTAGACCTTTCCTTAGAACGGTTGGTGCGATTATTGATATGAAGGAAGGGAATATTAGATTTCAATTTCCATTAAAAAGGGCATGGAAAACTTTCCAAGAAATAAAATAAAATAACCTTATGAAACTATCATGAGAGCCACTTATGGATTACCTACCAAAGATGGCAATACCTAGATCTATTCTTGCTCGTTATGCCTAGCTAGGGGCGTTAAACGATAGCGCTTGTTGGGAGGCAACCCAATTTTATTTTTATTCCTTGATTTTTGCTACTGTTTAGTAATAAATAAATTATTTAGCCTCTGTTTTGTTTGTGTTTTTTGTGTTTAATTAGTGTTTGTGCCAAGTAGAACCATTGGGAAGACTTGGGGAAAATCTTGTTGAACTTGCTGTAAAAAACAGAAACTTTAGCGCTCACGAGAACTGCTGTCATTTTAATTTGAAGAGTCTATTTAGTTAATTCTTTTTGCATATGATTAATAGATAAATTCCTCGTGTCCAGAAATTTATTTTAGAATGTTTGGGGTTCCAGATCTTGCGCTAGCTACAGATTACTACAGACTGTTCTGTTTTTGACAGATTCTGTTTTTCGTGTGTTGTTTGCTTATTTTGATGAATCTATGACTAGTAAAATAGTTTATAATCCATAGAGAAGTTGGAATACAGTAGGTTTAACACCAATATAAATAAATAATGAGTTCATTACAGTACCTTGAAGTGGTCTTTTGTTTTCTTTCGCTAACGGAGCTCACGAGTTTTCTATTTTGAGTTTTGTGTTGTGAAGTTTTCAAGTTTTGGGTGAACTCTTTTGATGGATCATGGAACAAGGAGTGGCAAGAGCCTAAGCTTGGGGATGCCCATGGCACCCCCAAGATAATCCAAGGACACCAAAAAGTCAAAGCTTGGGGATGCCCCGGAAGGCATCCCCTCTTTCGTCCACTTCCATCGGTAATTTACTTGGAGCTATATTTTTATTCACCAACATGATATGTGTTTTGCTTGGAGCGTCTTGTGTTATTTGTGTCTTTGTTTGTTAGTATTCCACAATCATCCTTGCTGTACACACCTTTTGAGAGAGCCATACATGAATTAAAATTTGATAGAATACTCTATGTGCTTCACTTATATCTTTTGAGCTAGATAATTTTGCTCTATGTGCTTCACTTATATCTTTTGAGCATTATAATTTTGCTCTATGTGCTTCACTTATATCCTTTGAGCTAGATAATTTTGCTGTATGTGCTTCACTTATATCTTTTGAGCATTATAATTTTGCTCTATGTGCTTCACTTATATCTTTTGAGCGTTATAATTTTGCTCTATGTGCTTCACTTAGATCTTTTAGAGCACGGTGGTGGATTCGTTTTAAAGAAACTATCGATCTCTCATGCTTCACTTAAATTAATTTGAGAGTCTCTTAATAGCATGGTTATTTGCCTAATAATAATATGCTTGGTATTCAAGATTTGTGAAACTTTCTTTTGAGTGTGTTGAATACTAAGAAAAGATTGAAGCATGATAATTGTTTTGAGATATGGAGGTGATAATATTAAAGTCATGCTAGTTGAGTAGTTGTGAATTTAAAGAATACTTGTGTTGAAGTTTGTGATTCCCGTAGCATGCACGTATGGTGAACCGTTATGTGATGAAGTCGGAGCATGATTTATTTATTGATTGTCTTCCTTATGAGTGGCGGTCGGGGACGAGCGATGGTATTTTCCTACCAATCTATCCCCCTAGGAGCATGCACGTAATACTTTGCTTTGATAACTTCTAAATTTTTGCAATAAGTATATGAGTTCTTTAGGACTAATGTTGAGTCCATGGATTATACGCACTCCCACCCTTCCACCCTTGCTAGCCTCTCTAATACCGCGCAACTTTCGCCGGTATCATACACCTACCATATAACTTCCTCAAAACAGCCACCATACCTACCTATTATGGCATTTCCATAGCCATTCCGAGATATATTGCCATGCAACTTTCCACCATCTCGTTCCTCATAACACATCCACCATTATCATATTGCTTAGCATGATCATGTAGTTGACATAGTATTTGTGGCAAAGCCACCGTTCATAATTCTTTCATACTTGTCACTCTTGATTCATTGCATATCCCGGTACACCGCCGGAGGCATTCATATAGAGTCATACTTTGTTTTAGTATCGAGTTGTAATCATTGAGTTGTAAATAAATAGAAGTGTGATGATCATCATTCAATAGAGCATTGTCCCAGAAAAAGCAAGGCCAAAGAAAAAAAGGCCCAAAAAAATAAAAAAAATAAAAAAGGGGCAATGCTACTATCCTTTTTTCCACACTTGTGCTTCAAAGTAGCACCATGATATAGCAAGTCTCATATATTGTGCTTCAAAGTAGCACCATGTTCTTCATATAGAAAGTCTCATATGTTGTCACTTTCATATACTAGTGGGAATTTTACGGTATAGAACTTGGCTTGTATATTCCAATGATGGGCTTCCTCAAATTACCCTAGGTCTTCGTGATCAAGCAAGTTGGATGCACACCCACTAGTTTCTTTTGTTGAGCTTTGATACATTTATAGCTCTAGTGCATCCATTGCATGGCAATCCCTACTCACTCACATTGATATCTATTGATGGGCATCTCCATAGCCCGTTGATACGCCTAGTTGATGTGAGACTATCTTCTCCTTTTTGTCTTCTCCACAACCACCATTCTATTCCACCTATAGTGCTATATCCATGGCTCACGCTCATGTACTGCGTGAAGATTGAAAAAGTTTTGAAAAAGTTAGAGTATGAAACAATTGCTTGGCTTGTCATCGGGGTTGTGCATGATTTAAATACTTTGTGTGGGGAAGATGGAGCATAGCCAGACTATATGATTTTGTAGGGATAACTTTCTTTGGCCATCTTATTTTGAGAAGACATAATTGCTTTGTTAGTATGCTTGAAGTATTATCATTTTCTATGTCAATATAAACTTTTGTCTTGAATCTTTCTAATCTGAATATTCATACCACAATTAAGAAGATTTGCATTGAAATTATGCCAAGTAGCACTCCGCATCAAAAATTCTCTTTTTATCATTTACCTACTCGAGGACGAGCAGGAATTAAGCTTGGGGATGCCTGATACGTCTCCAACGTATCTATAATTTTTGATTGCTCCATGCTATATTATCTACTGTTTTTGACTATATTGGGCTTTATTTTCCACTTTTATATTATTTTTGGGACTAACCTATTAACCGGAGGCCCAACCCAGAATTGTTGTTTTTTTGCCTATTTCAGTGTTTCGGATAAACAGAATATCAAACGGAGTCCAAACGGAATAAAATCTTCGGAAACGTGATTTTCTCGCCGAACGTGATCCAGGAGACTTGGACCCTACTGCAAGGGATCAAAGAGGTGGTCACGAGGGTGGGGGGCGCCCCCCCTAGGGCGCGCCCCCTGCCTTGTGGGCCCCTCGGTGCTCCACCGACGTACTCCTTCCTCCTATATATACACGCTTACCCCCAAACAATCAGAACAGGAGCCAGAAACCTAATTCCACCGCTGCAACTTTCTGTATCCACGAGATCCCATCTTGGGGCATGTTCCGGATCTCCTGCGGAAAAGGGCCGTCATCACGGAGGGCTTCTACATCATCCTAGCCCCTCCGATGAAGTGTGAGTAGTTTACCTCAGACCTTCGGGTCCATAGTTAGTAGCTAGATGGCTTCTTCTCTCTCTCTTTGAATCTCAATACAAAGTTCTCCCCCTCTCTCGTGGAGATCTATTTTATGTAATCTTCTTTTTGCGGTGTGTTTGTTGAGACCGATGAATTGTGGGTTTATGATCAAGTCTATCTATGAATAATATTTGAATCTTCTCTAAATTCTTTTATGCATGATTGGTTATCTTTGCAAGTCTCTTTGAATTATCCGTTTGGTTTGGCCAACTAGATTGGTAGTTCTTGCCATGGGAGAAGTGCTTAGCTTTGGGTTCGATCTTGCGGTGTCCTTACCCAGTGACAGAAGGGGCAGCAAGGCACGTATTGCATCATTGCCATCGAGGATAACAAGATGGGGTTTCTTTCATATTGCATGAATTTATCTCTCTACATCATGTCATCTTGCTTAAGGCGTTACTCTGTTTTTAACTTAATACTCTAGATGCATGCTGGATAGCGGTCGATGAGTGGAGTAATAGTAGTAGATGTAGAATCATCTCGATCTACTTGTCACGGACGTGATGCCTATATACATGATCATGCCTAGATATTCTCATAATTATGCACAATTCTATCAATTGCTCAGCAGTAATTTGTTCACCCACCGTAGAATACTTATGCTCTTGAGAGAAGCCACTAGTGAAACCTATGGCCCCCGGGTCTATTCTCATCATATCAATCTCCATCACTTTTATATTGCTTTGCTATTTAATTTGCCTTTACTTTTTACTTTGCATATTTATATCAGAAATACCAAAAATATTCTATCTATTAGATCTCACTCTCGTAAGTGACCGTGAAGGGCTTGACAACCCCTAATCGCATTGGTTGCGAGTAGCTATCGCTTTGTGCAGGTACGAGGGACTTGAGCGTGGGGTCCTACTAGATTGATACCTTGGTTCTCAAAAACTGAGGGAAATACTTACGCTACTCTGCTGCATCATCCCTTCCTCTTCGGGGAAAACCAACGCAAGCTCAAGACGTAGCACCGCCCAAACCTGCGCCCGCCGTACCGCCTGCTCGAGCCTCGCGCGGCCGGCTGTGCTGCCGCGCAGGCCTCACCGCCCCACCATACTCCCATCCCTGGACTGGCCATCCCTCTACTCACCCACACCTGTTGTTATTCTCTGGCGATGGCAAACGAACCAGTAAACCCTCGCACTCCCCTCTGTGTGGGAAACACCTGTCGTGTCTTCCCCAGGTCCGTGTCGTTCCCTTCGTAGGCCTCGCTGTCGTCGACCGCCCTGGTGCTCTCGGCGCGGCGTGGTCAATGAACGACATCCATCGGAAGTGGACTGTACATGGAGAGGCTGACAGCTGGGTCCATGGCCGCACGCAAGGAAATGCCTCCTTATTACGCGCAAAATAATGATTCCTCTACTTGACAACTGGGACCCACCGAAAGGGCGTCTGTATTTCGCGAAAAAAACGTTCCCCGCCAACAGGTCGGACCCACCAGCTATATCTTCGCATGCAAGGAAGTGCCTCCTTATTACGCACAAAAAATGAATACCCCCCCCCCCGCTAGCTGGGACCCACCATAGTGGGAGGCTGACTTGTGGGCCTACTAAGTTGACGGGGACGGAGGGCTTTGTCAACTTAGGCTGGTTGTAATGGGGAGTATCATATACTAGTATCATGCATATGGTACTAGTCTATGACACTAAATCCCTAATGCATAGTATCATATGTTGGTATCATAGAGGACTACATTTATTGTCATGCATGACACAAAGTAGCACATCATTTAATATGATACGGTATCATGATATGATACTCAAGCCTCTCTTTCTTCATTTAATTCTATGTCACCTCATCAAAATTGCTTAGTTGGCATGCATGATACTACCTATGATACTCCCATTACGGGTAGCCTTAGCCAATATGAACGATTTTAGCTCCAGTGACCGTACGATGTCCATCCAACGGCCGTAGTTCTTGTTCAACCTCTGGTCTTCTTGCTCCAGTCGCCCAAACCAACGCTGGTCATGTCGCGTGATTTTGCCTCCCATGGTCGGCTATGATGCCGCGGAGGCCTCACCGCCCCTACTACTCCCACTGTTGGCCAGTCCATCCCTCTACTCACCCACACACCCCGTTATTCTGCAGCGACGAAAGCCTCACACCGCAGCCGAACCAGTTAACCCTCGTACTCCTCTTTGCGTGAGCATCCACTGCCTCGTCTTCCTTGGCTCCGTGTCGTCCCCTTCCTAGGCCTCGCTGTCATCCACCGCCCTGGTGCTCTCTGCGCGGCGTGGTCAACGTGGTCAAGGAACGACTTCCATCGGAAGAGTACTATACGTGGAGTGGCTGACAGCTGAGTCCACGGCCGTAGCAAGGAAGTGCCTCCTTATTACACGGAAAATAATGATTCCTCCACCTGACAGTAGGGACCCACCAGACGGGCCACCGTATTTCGTGAAAAAAAAATTCTGCCCTGACTGCTGGGACCCACCAGCTACATCTTTGCACGCAAGGAAGTGCCTGACAGTCGTGACCCACCTGGTCGAAGCATATGTAGCGTTGTCATTCTGGTCGCGAACGTGTACGTACATACTGGTCGATCGGTCTGTCTATAGGCTGCAGCGATGAACCGTGGCCATGTAAGGAAGGGCACGTGTCATAGTAGAGGCGCACACATCTCGTAGTAGAGGCGCGCTCGTAGCATGTACATGTACGTACAGCAGCCAGGGTGCAAGAAAGTAAATACGGTCACGTACGTACATACGGGCGGGGTCTCGAACGCCTACTCGCGCATACGTATGGCCAGGGCTTGTGTACATGGCTGGGTCGGAATGGAGAAACTGCATCATCGTCGTGTTCGTGGGGAGGCAACAGAATGCGTCGTGTTCATCGGGAGGCAACATAATACGTGATGTTCATCGGGAACCAACCGGCTTGGACAGAACAACTGATGGAAACGAGGCCTGCCGTACCACAGAACAGAGGAAACGCCCTTGTGTTTGACCGGCCACGGTCGAAATTCATCGGGAGGGGTCTAGCATACCGCAAAACGGAGAAAGCGGACTTCTCTTGGACCTCCTACTGTCGAAACGGGGTCCTATTGATCGGGAGGGTGTGGCATACCGCAAAATGGAGGAAACAGACTTGTGTTGGAGCGCTATGGTCGAAACGGGGGTCTTGTTCATCGGGAGGGATGTGGCGTACCTCAAAATAGGACTCCACGGGATACTGTTCATCTCCACCGTCGACCTCCTTCGGCCCCCACGGGCTACTATTCATCCACCGTCGACCTCCTCCAGCCTCCACCTGCAACTGTTCATCCACGGGCTCATGTTCATCCAACCTCCAACGCTCCTCCACCGGCTACTGTTCAACCAACCCTCTCCACGGGGTCCTGTTCAACCACCCCTCCATGGGCTATTGTTCATCCAACCCTCCACTGGCTACTGTTCAACCAGCCCTCCACGGGGTCCTGTTCGTCCAGCCCTCCACGGGGTCCTGTTCATCGACCCCCAACCGTCTCGATCGATCGGGGTCCTGTTCATCCAACGACAACAGCCTCTACTACCACGGGGTCCTGTTCATCCACTCCCCCACTGGGAACTGTTCATCCAACCCCCCCCCCCCCCCCGAACGCTCACTGTTCATCAAGAGGCAGCAGGTTCGATCGGCTTCAGTTAGCAGCAGTAGCGAAGGAATCGCTCGATCGGGTTGAGTTAATAGCCATCGATCGATCACTCGGGTTCAGTAACGCGTAGCCTGCAGTGAAATCACTCGGGTTTAGTTAGAGCCCAACACCTCGCGCGGGTTCAGTTAGAGCACAACGCCTCGCACACACGCGCGTATGTACAAGAGTGTGGTATGACTCCATGACCCCCCAACAGTGGCATCATGAGCTAGGTCTACGCGTAGATTCTATGCACAAGTAGAACACAAAGTAGTTGTGGGCGATGATTTGTTCAATTTTCTTACTCTTACTAGTATTATCTTGATTCATCGTCATTGTGGGATGAAGTGGCCCGGACCGACCTTACACGTATGCTTACATGAGATTGGTTCCACCGACTGACATGCAGTTGATGCATAAGGTGGCTAGCGGGTATCTGTCTCTCCCACTTTAGTCAGATCGGATTCGATGAAGAGGGTCCTTATGAAGGGTAAGCAATTGGCATATCACCGTTGTGGCTTTTGCGTAGGTAAGAAACGTTCTTGCTAGAAACCCTTAGCAGCCATGTAAAACATGCAACTACAATTAGAGGACATGTAACTTCTTTTTGCAGGGTATGTTATGTGATGTGATATGGCCAAAAGGATGTGATGAATGATATATGTGATGTATGAGATTGATCATGTTCTTGTAATAGGAATCACGACTTGCATGTCGATGAGTATGACAACCGTCAGGAGCCATAGGAGTTGTCTTAATTTATTGTATGACCTGCGTGTCAATGAAAACGCCATGTAATTACTTTACTTTATTGCTAACTGTTAGCCATAGTAGTAGAAGTAATAGTTGGCAAGACGACTTCATGAAGACATGATGATGGAGATCATGGTGTCATGCCGGTGACGAAGGTGATCATGCCGCGCCTCGAAGATGGAGATCAAAGGCGCAAGATGATATTGGCCATAACATGTCACTTTATGATTTGCATGTGATGTTTGTCATGTTTACATCTTATTTGCTTAGAACGACGGTAGCATAAATAAGATGATCACTCACTAAAATTTCAAGAAAAGTGTTCCCCCTAACTATGCATCGTTGCGAAGGTTCGTTGTTTCGAAGCACCACGTGATGATCAGGTGTGATAGATTCTAACGTTCGCATACAACGGGTGTAAGCCAGATCTACACATGCGAAACACTTAGGTTGACTTGACGAGCCTAGCATGTACATACATGGCCTCGAAACACGGGAGACCAAAAGGTCGAACATGAGTCGTATAGTACATACGATCAACATGGAGATGTTCACCGTTGATGACTAGTCCGTCTCACATGATGATCGGACACGGCCTAGTCGATTCGGATCATGTATCACTTAGATGAGTAGAGGGATGTCTATCTGAGTGGGAGTTCATTAAATAATTTGATTAGATGAACTTAATTATCATGAACTTAGTCTAAAATATCTTTACAATATGTCTTGTTGATCAGATGGCCCACGCTAATGTTACCCTCAACTTCAACGCGTTCCTAGAGAAAACCAAGCTGAAAGACGATGGTAGCAACTATACGGATTGGGTCCGTTACTAGAGGATCATCCTCATAGCTGCCAAGAAAGCATATGTCCTTGAAGCACCGCTAGGTGACGCACCCATCTTCCCAGCAACTCAACACATTATGAATGCCTAGCAGTCGCGTAGTGATGATTACTCCCTGGTTCAGTGCGGCATGCTTTACAGCTTAGAACCGGGGCTCCAAAAGCGTTTGGAGCAGCACGGGGCATATGAGATGTTCCAAGAGCTGAAAATGGTTTTCCAAGCTCATTCCTGGGTCGAGAGATATGAAGTCTCTGACAAGTCCTACAGTTGTAAGATGGAGGAAAACAGTTCTGTCAATGAGCATATACTCAAAATGTCTGGGTTGCACAACCATTTGTCTCAGCAGGGAGTTAATCTTCCAGATGACTCGGTCATTGACAGGATCCTCCAGTCGCTTCCACCTAGCTACAAGAGCTTTGTGATGAACTACAATATGCAAGGGATGGAGAAGTCCATTCCTGAGTTACATTCAATGTTGAAATCAGCGGAGGTGGAAATCAAAAAGGAACATCAAGTGTTGATGGTGAATAAGACCACTAGTTTCAAGAAAGGCAAGGGTAAAAAGAAATTCAAGAAGGACGACAAGGGAGTTGCCGCGCCCCATAAATCAGTTGCCGGGAAGATACCAAAGAATGGACCCAATCCCGAGACTCGGTGCTTTTATTGCAAGGGAAATGGTCACTAGAAACGGAACTGCCCCAAGTACTTAGCGGATAAGAAGGCCGACAACGCCAAAGGTATATGTGATATACATGTTATTGGTGTGTACCTTACCAGTGCTCGTAGTAGCTCCTGGGTATTTGATACCAGTGCGGTTGCTCATATTTGTAACTTAAAACAGGAGCTGCGGAATAAGCGGAGGCTGGCGAAGGACGAGGTGACGATGCGCGTCGGGAATGGTTCCAAGGTCGATGTGATCGCCGTCGGCACGCTACCTCTACATCTACCTTCAGGATTAGTTTTAAACCTCAATAATTGTTATTTAGCACCAGCTTTGAGCATGAACATTGTATCTGGATCTCGTTTAATGCGAGATGGCTACTCATTTAAATCCAAGAATAATGGTTATTCTATTTATATGATAGATATGTTTTATGTTCATGCCCCACTGGTCAATGGTTTATTTTTACTAAATCTCGAACATGATGTTACACATATTCATAGTGTGAATGCCAAAAGATGTAAGGTTGATAATGATAGTCCCACATACTTGTGGCACTGCCGCCTTGGTCACATTGGTGTCAAATGCATGAAGAAACTCCATGCAGATGGACTTTTGGAGTCTCTTGATTATGAATCATTTGACACGTGTGAACCATGCCTCATGGGCAAAATGACCAAGACTCCATTCTCCGGAACAATTGAGCGAGCAACCAACTTATTGGAAATCATACATACTAATGTGTGCGGCCCAATGAGCGTTGAGGCTCGCGGTGGCTATCGTTATGTTCTCACCCTCACTGATGACTTAAGTAGATATGGATATGTCTACTTAATGAAACACAAGTCTGAGACCTTTGAAGTTCAAGGAATTTCAGAGTGAGGTAGAGAATCAACGTGACAGGAAAATAAAGTTCTTACGATTAGATCATGGAGGGGAATACTTGAGTCACGAGTTTGGCACACACTTAAGGAAATGTGGAATTGTTTCATAGCTCACGTCACCTGGAACACCTTAGCGTAATGGTGTGTCCGAACATCGTAATCGCACTCTATGGGATATGGTGTGATCTACGATGTCTCTTACTGATCTACCACTATCATTTTGGGGTTATGCTTTAGAGACTGTTGCATTCACTTTAAATAGGGCTCCGTCGAAATCTGTTGAGATGACACCATATGAATTATGGTTTGGGAAGAAACCTAAGCTATCGTTTCTGAAAGTTTGGGATGCGATGCTTATGTCAACAAACTTCAACCTGAAAAGCTTGAACCCAAGTCGGAAAAATGTGTCTACATAGGATACCTGAAGGAAACTATTGGGTATACCTTCTACCTCAGATCCGAAGGCAAGATCTTTGTTGCCAAGAATGGATCCTTTCTGGAGAAAGAGTTTCTCTCGAAAGAAGCAAGTACCAGAGTGGTACGGCAACCCTGTCCTGGAAATCATATTGTTAGACAATGGTGAATCTTCGAACTATGAAGTGATGGCGGGCCTGGATTCCAACAAATGGCTTGAGGCCATGAACTCCGAGATAGGATCCATGTATGAAAATGAAGTATGGACTTCGACAGACTTGCCCGATGATCGGCACACCATAGAGAATAAATGGATCTTTAAGAAGAAGATTGACGCGGATGGTAATGTGACCATATATAAGGCTCGGCTTGTCGCTAAGAGTTACCGACAAGTTCAATGGGTTGACTAGATGAGACATTCTCACCCGTAGCGAAGCTGAAGTCTGTCTGAATCATGTTAGCAATTGCTGCATTCTATGATTATGAGATATGGAAAATGGACGTCAAAACAACATTCCTTAATGGTTTCCTTAAGGAATAATTGTATATGATGCAGCCGGAAGGTTTTGTCGATCCTAAGAATGCTGACAAGGTATGCAAGCTCCAGCACTCCATCTATAGGCTGGTGCAAGCATCTCGGAGTTGGAACATTTGCTTTGATGAAATGATCAAAGCATTTGGGTTTATGTAGACTTATGGAGAAGCCTGTGTTTACAAGAAAGTGAGCGGGAGGTCTGTAGCATTTCTCATATTATATGTGGATGACATACTATTGATGGGAAATGATATAGAACTTTTGGAAAGCATAAAGGCCTACTTGAATAAGTGTTTTTCAATGAAGGACCTTGGAGAAGATGCCTACATATTAGGCATCAAGATCTATAGAGATAGATCGAGACGCCTCATTGGTCTTTCGCAAAGCACGTACCTTGACAAGATATTGAAGAAGTTCAATATGGATCAGTCCAAGAAGGGGTTCTTGCCTGTATTGAAAGGTGTGATATTGAGCACGGCTCAATGCCCGACCTCGGTAGAAGATAGAGAAAAGATGAGTGTCATCCCTTATGCCTCAGCCATAGGCTCTATTATGTATGCCATGCTGTGTACCAGACCTGATGTGAACCTTGCCATAAGTTTGGTAGGGAGGTACCAAAGTGATCCCGGTATGGAACACTAGACAGCGGTTAAGAATATCCTGAAGTACCTGAAAAGGACTAAGGATATGTTTCTTGTTTATGGAGGTGACGAAGAGCTCATCGTAAAGGGTTACATCGATGCTAGCTTCGACACAGATCTGGATGACTCCAAGTCACAAGCCGGATACGTGTACATTTTGAATGGTGGGGCAGTCAGCTGGTGCAGTTGCAAGCAAAGTGTCATGGCGGGATCTACATGTGAAGCGGAGTACATAGCTGCCTCGGAGGCAGCACAGGAAGCAGTCTGGATGAAGGAGTTCATCACCGACCTAGGAGTCATTCCCAATGCGTCGGGCCCGATGACTCTCTTCTGTGACAACACTGGAGCTATTGCACTTACCAAGGAGCCCAAATTTCACAAGAAGACCAGGCATATCAAGCGTCGCTTCAACTCCATTCGTGAATATAATCAAGATGGAGACATAGATATTTGTAAAGTGCATACGGATCTGAATGTCGCAGATCCGTTGACTAAACCTCTTCCACGAGCAAAACATGATCAACACCAGAACTCTATGGGTGTTCGATTCATCACAATGTAACTAGATTATTCACTCTAGTGCAAGTGGGAGACTGTTGGAAATATGCCCTAGAGGCAATAATAAAATGGTTATTATTATATTTCCTTGTTCATGATAATTGTCTATTGCTCATGCGATAATTGTTTTAACCAGGCACCATAGTATATGTGTGAATACATAGATCACAACATGTCCCTAGTGAGCCTCTTGTTGACTATCTCATTGATCAATATATGGATGTGGTTTCCTAACCATGGACATTGGATGTCGTTGATAACGGGATCACATCATTAGGAGAATGATGTGATGGACAAGACCCAATCCTAAGCATAGCACAAGATCGTGTAGTTCGTTTGCTAGAGCTTTTCTAATGTCAAGTATTGTTTCCTTAGACCATGAGATTGTGCAACTCCCGGATACCATAGGAGTGCTTTGGGTGTATCAAACGTCACAACGTAACTGGGTGACTGTAAAGGTGCACTACAGGTATCTCCGAAAGTATCTGTTGGGTTGGCACGAACCGAGACTGGGATTTGTCACTCCGTATGACAGAGAGGTATCTCTGGGCCCACTTGATAATGCATCATCATAATGAGCTCAACGTGACTAAGGAGTTGGTCACGGGATCATGCGTTACAGAACGAGTAAAGAGACTTGCTGGTAACGAGATTGTGGACAAAGGGAATTGTATATGGGATTGATTGAATCCCCGACATTGTGGTTCATCCGATGAGATCATCGTGGAACTTGTGGGAACCAACATGGGTATCCAGATCCCGCTGTTGGTTATTGGCCGGAGAGATATCTCGGTCATGTCTACATGGTTCCCGAACCCGTAGGGTCTAGACACTTAAGGTTCGGTGATGCTAGAGTTGTTATGGGAAATTGTATGTGGTTACCGAAGGTTGTTCGAAGTACCAGATGGGATCCTAGACATCACGAGGAGTTCCGAAATGGTCTGAAGGTGAATATTTATATATGGGAAGTCCAGTTTCAGTCGCCGGAATAGTTTTGGGGGTTATCGGTATTGTACCGGGACCACTGAAAGGTGTCCGGGGGTCCACCGGGTGGGGCCACCTGCCCCGGGGGACTTAATGGGCTGAATATGGGAGGGAACCAGCCCCTGGTGGGCTGGCGCGCCTCCCCCAAGGGCCCAAGGCGCCTAGGGTTGGAAACCCTAGGGGGGAGGGGGCGCCTCCCACCTTGCTTGGGGGGCAAGTCTCCCCCCTGGCCGCCGCCCCCCCTCTAGATGCATCTAGGGGGGCCGGCCCCCTCTTCCCTTCCCCCTATAAATAGTGGGGGGTGGGAGGGCATCCGCACCCCTTCCCTGGCACAACCCCTCCCTCCTCCAACACCTCCTCCATAGTGCTTAGCGAAGCTCTGCTGGAGAACCATGAGCTCCACCACCACCATGCCGTCGTGCTGCCGGAGTTCTCCCTCAACTTCTCCTCTCCCCTTGCTGGATCAAGAAGGAGGAGATGTCCCCGGGTTGTACGTGTGTTGAACGCGGAGGCACCGTCTGTTCGGCGCTTGATCGGATCTTCCGCGATTTGAATTGCGGTGAGTAGGACTCCATCCACCGCCCCCTATATTTTCCTCACCCTTGCTTCTACCATGGTTTTTTCCGTCATGGACGGCCCAAAGAATGTCATGCGGCTGTGTCTCCGGCCCGCCTAGGACGAAAAGCCCATTTTTTGTCATAGAAGTAGGAACCCACCACATCTATGATGATACCAGGTTTTGTCACAATTATCGTCATAGAAGTGTCATAAGCATGATAGAAAAAAATCGTTCGGCCCAAAATGTCACGGATGTGTCTTTTTTTGTAGTGAATTCTTGAGTCACTTTGTCCTCGGCCTGCTTATCCTGTGTTTACGCTACATGTACTCTGTGCTTGTTTTCATTTCATCATGCTGACTGTGTTACTACTCTATTATGCTTGCATCTGAGTACTTATTCCGCTGCTAAGTAGTTCGTTGCTTACGAATTTCCTCACCCTGAAATTCCTTAGTGACGAATTTGTAAAAAGTGCCTTTTCACCCCCCCTCTAGTCGATATAACGCACTTTAAATATCATGTTCCTCACTTGTAGGCAATCCGCACTGGCGAATTCCTAACTCCTCGGTCAGAACAAATTCCTCAGAGAACAGAAGAACTTCATCTCTATCACTGAAGAAATTGACTAAACTATATGAGATTTACAATGGCATCACTCGAAAGGATTGGGTAGATGTAGGATTTGAGAGGAGAATCACTTCGAAACTTTTCCTTAGTTTTACCTTGACCCCCTTTAACAGTACGGTGTTTCCTATGACTCAAGAAAGAGAAAATGAAACTACGAAAACAAAAGTCTTCATGCTTCATAATCCTCGCATCAATATCAAAGTCTTCAAAGTCACACCAATTTCCTCATTTTCAAAGTCTTCAACTGAAGACATTCATTTTTAGGGGTCGACTTTCTTCGTAAATATCAAACTCCTCATAAACTTATAGAACATGTGTACACTCACAAACACATTAGTCCCTTAACCTATAAGTCTTCAATACACCAAAATCATTAAGGGTCACTAGATGCACTTACAATCTCCCCCTTTTTGGTGATTGATGACAAATAGGTTAAGTTTTCAACTGGGATAAACATATTAAGTGTAAATATTGATATTGAGGAATTTGATTGCAAGATATAGAAGAACTCACCCTGAAATGTGAATATTTGAGGAATTTGCTTTGGATTGCAAATGCACATTGTAGAGTCATATCATGGAGATCTCCCCTATATCCTGTATTTCATACATGCATTTAACATATGATATGAAGAATTTGAAATGCATGATGAAATATGGTGTCTGATGAAATTCAGCATGCGTGCATTGAGGTACTTGAGGAAATAAACATGCAGAAAGCAGTTCAAAAGTATCAGACCACCATCAGACTTAAGTTTACAACTCGATCAACAAACAATTCAGAAGAGCAAGAGTTGTAACTTAAAAAAACAGCCCATATATAAGACCCTCTTGAAGACTAACTCAAATTTCTCACCCTTTGTCAACGAATGATCAAAAGGGACAAAAACGAGGACTAACACCCCTAAAGAATGTCATCACAATGTCGATGGAGGAGCGCCAACATTGTTGGAGTCGTCCGTTGAAGTAGGGCCTGCCGCAGTGTCGTTCAAATCTTCAGCTTCATCTGTCTCGCTCGATGAAGAATATGAACTTGTGACGAGCTGAGGAACTTTGACCTTCTTGAATTTCTTCGATGGAGGCTGAGACTAGTCAAAGTCCTGTTGAAATCCCATCTGCTTGAGGTCTTCATCACCATGAAGGTGAGACAATATGGCCCAAGTGCAATCGAAGATTTCATGCGCATAGTAGTGATTCTTCTTCACGGTGTTTTGCATGACTGTCATATTCTGAAGAATTGAGCGAAATTGATGCTTGACCCACTTGTGATTGCGATCAACCTTCTGATGAAGACTTAGGAGAAGCTCACGATCAGTCATCACTCATGGAGCAGTGGCTTGAGGAATTGGCTTTGAAGCTTTTGCGACCGAGTCTTGAGTTGCAGAGTCATCATTGGTGGAGTAAGATGCAGCTTTGCGTAACTGACCATCCAATGGACGAGTGTCTTCATCAATAACAATAGATTTGCCTTTTTCATCAACTGAGGAAATGGTCCGCTTGAGGACTTCAATGGGAGGAAAATAGCTGAGGTGATTCTGACAATCTACCTTGTAGTGAATTGAAGACCTGTTCTGATGAATTTCATAATCCATGGTGCATAAGGCTTCAATTCAAACGGTGATAGAGCAACATTCGCCAAAGTCCTCATGAAGAAATCCTGATAATTAATGGGAATCCCATGAATGATGTTGAACAACAGATTCTTCATGATGCCAACAACTTCTTCTTCTTCTTCTTCAGAGTTGTGGCCTTTGATCAGACTGAGGGTTTTGGTCAGAATGCGGTAGATTGTCCTAGGCACGTAAAGCAAATCCTTCACTAGGAAGGTGGTTCTTGGAGCTTGGCTAGCCTTCAAAGGCTTCACCATCACTTGTATCGGATGATCTGAAAGTTCAGGTTCCTCATATATGAGCCTTGCGCCTTCAACATGAGGATTGACTGGTACGACGTGAAGCAATTCGGAGGCCGAGGCTTTGTAATGAGTATTCTCAGTCATCCAGCCAAGCACCCATGTATTCACATCAGCCACATTTCCAGTGAGGTGCAGAGTGGCATAGAATTGAAGAATTAGTTCTTCATTCCAATCGCAGATGTTAGCGCGGAAATTTAGTAGCTCGGCTTCGTGAAGAACATTCAAGACCAGCTGGAAGCAAGGAATGGACTCCATGTCAACATGAGGAATTTGACGGTGCTCAAATACCTTGTCCTTGTCAAACAGGAGTGATGAATAGAAGTTCATTTTACGAGCTATCCAGAATCGCTTGCGTCGATGTCTTGCTGAGTCATATGGATTGCAATCCATGAAGAAATGGTGCTGAGCGAAGAAATCATCAGCCTTGAACTTTGGCCTTTTAGCATGAGGATTTTGCTGGTTGGGCTGAAGATTAGCAGTTGATGGTTTCACAGCCTCTTGCTTAAAAATATCTGGAGCTGCCGCCTGAGGAATTGAAGCTTCGGGTTCTTCAACAGCATTCTCCATTTGTTCAGCTGTTGCAGCTGGAATTTCTCCAGGAATGGAAAGAAGAGAAGTTTGACATCCTTCAGATCCCGTTTGAATTTTTTCAGTTTTCATAGGGGACTGAGGAATTGGATGCAGAGGTGTGGTCAATGGTGAATTGGGGTGAAGTCTTTCCCAATAGTCGTCATTCAGCACTGGAGTTGTTGAACCAATATCCACGTCTTCTTCTTCAATTTCTTCAACGCCTGCCTCTTCAGCTGTGAAGTAAGGCATGGGCGGTGAAACCAGTGGTGTTGAATGGATCTCTTCCACTTCAATTTATTCATCCAACTGCTCTAAATAAGCATCAGAAGGATTTTCCTCATCAATGTCATCTGGAATGACATTGTCTTCACCAAACAAAACAATTTCCTTGGATTGCACTATCGAAATTGGAACAACATCAATTGGGTTGATGAAAGAGCTCGTCAAAGTCCTCACTTTCTTAGGAGCTGAAGACTCTGCAGAGGTTGAAGCTTTCCTCTTCTTCAAAGCCGGCTTCTCCGTAGCCTTGGTTTTCTTCACTTCTGATGTAGAAGGAAGGTTGATATTCTTCATCTTTGACGATTTTGCAAGAGGAGCAGATAAAGTTGGTTTAGTTTCTTCAGGCACGACCGATGCAATCGCCCTGGTATGTTGAGGTTCTTCACTTTCATCAGGCGCAACATTGGTGGTTGCCCTGGCAATTTCATTAGGAGCTGTGTCAGGACCCCGATTCTAAGTCACACCGATCTAGCCGGTAACACCTCATATCACTTTGCAGCCTCACGCACGGTATCTCCACGGGTGTCGCCTTACCATGGACCGGGACCGTTTGCGCCTTTTGGCTCACGTATATGATAGTGTCGCTAGCATCCATATGACAGAGAACCCGGGCCGACATGACTAGTCGTGAACCCAAAGTGGCACTAACTTACAGGGACATGCCTACATGAATCAACATCGAGCATGTCGGTCAGCAGTGTGTGAATCCGGGCTGTAGCAACTGGGCTAATAGGACTCCGGGAACCCGAGCTGTAGCAGGTAGCAGGACTCCGGATGTCACCGCGTGACATTTCCCCGAAGGGACAGACACAGGAACAAAGTGAATCACATGCCGGCCAGTCAAGTGTTCCGGAGCAGTAGTGCTGGGCTAGCAGGACTCCGGTGAACCGGGCTGTAGCAGGACTCATGTCCCTGGCAATTTCATTAGGAGCAGGAGCAAGAGAGTGGGATTGTATCAAAACGAACAAGGGGTTTTTGCTTGCCTGGCACTTCTGAAGATAGTATAGTTCTTCATCGGTGTCATCGATCACATCGTCAGAACAACATCTACCGAGAGGGAACAACACCGGCAAACAGAGAAGAACACAATCAATGCAAACACGACAATATGATGCATGATCATGGCATGTATATGTGATGTTTTTTGTGCTAATGCAAACAGCAACAAGTTCAATGGATCTCATTTGATTCAAGGATTCAAATGCAACTCCAAACTTAAGCATTTTAAATACCCTTTGTGTGTTTCATCTATACAACAGGTTTAGGTTGGTTTTTCATGCATGAAACAAGCACAGATGGATAGATTGAATTTTTCTGATAATTTTTCATATATAAATTATTTCATTCTGAGCTACGGTTGAAATCCTATGATTTTTCAAAGTTTTGGATATTTTCTGAAATAAATAAATCATTTTAAGACTTATTTAAATTCCAAAAAAGAGTTATTGTGTCAGCACGATGACACTGTGATGTCAGCAGGTCAACGAGGTCGTCCAGGTCAAACCTGACCAGTGGGTCCCACCGGTCAGTGGCACAACTAATTAACCAAGTTAATTAGCCTTAAGTTAATTCAAATTAAACTGTTTGTGGGGCCGGACCCACTAGTCAGCGACTAACTAGCTAACTATCCTAGGTTAGTTAGTGTTAAACTAATACTAACTAAAAGTGTCAAGGGGGTGGCCCACGCGTCAGTGACACAAGGGGAAGGTCAAACCCTGGTTAGCAGGGTCAAACCCGCCGGACCTGGTCCACGGCTCGTCGCCGGCGATGACAGAGACGGCGGAGGGCTTCAGAAATCGCCCACAGGCGATGGTTTTGGGCGTGGGGAGGCTCTACGAAGAGCTTCTGCTCGCGCGCAGCTGATGGAGCAGACGGCGGGAGCTGGGGTGGCCGGAGACGACCGCGGTGAGGTCATCCGCGGCGGCCGGAGTTTGGACACGCGCGGGTTCAGTGTTCCGGTGCACGGCAGAACCAGCTGGTGGTCAGGGTCGTCTCCTAGGAGCAACCCGAGCACGATGACGCGCCCAGGCGCAAACTACGACGTCTGTAGCCACGACGGCGACATGGCCAGCGGGCGGGAGCTCTCGGCTCCGGCGGAGAGGCGGCTAGAGGGCGGGAACGAGCTCGAGGAGGAGGGGAAATTGAACTGGGGCTCACGGCGATCTCAATGGCGTGGTCGAAGAGCTCGGGGGAGGTCTGGTGCGGCCGGGACGACGACGGCGATATCGGGCGGCCGACGATGAAGGCGGCGGTGAGGACGACGATACGGGGCTTCCGGCATCATGCAGCTCGGAGATGAGGAAGAGGACGGCGAGGCGGAGCTCTCACGCAAGGTGGGCAGGCGAGGGGAGACCAGTGACCACGTCGGCGGTGAGTTGCGCGCTGTGGTGGCCGGCGGGGCTCTCTGTTCGGGTGAAGAACGAGGAGGGAGAAGGGAAAATGGCCAGGGGGGAGGGGGATCAACATGGCCTTGTCCACGTCTCCTGGGCGCAGGGTTGGAAGGAAGGAGGCGTCGACACAGCGAAGCAGGAGGTGGCCGCTCGGGCGCGTGCGCTCGCTGCCTTGCCTCTGCCTACTGGCAGAGGTACGTGACGACTGGCAGGGGCCAGCTGGGCTGGGCCGGCTTGCTAGGCCGCAGGTAAGGCCAGGTAAGTGCTTTTGTTTTCATTTGTTTCTTTCTTTTTATTTGTTTTATTTAATCTTTTGCCACTGTTTTGAATTCAAGCAAATTCAAACAATGCGAAATACTTGTTTGAATATTTTATGTCATTCAAAGAACTTCTCCAAATGAACATAAAATATAACAAAGCATTTGAAAATATATTCTTTATAATATTAATATATATTCAAATTCAAATACCATAGTGATTTAAATTCAATGCCAAAATGATTCCTTAAAAATGTTCACTAATTTTGGCTTAGACCCAAACCCTTGCCAAAAATATCAAACATTAATGAAGGCCATTTTGGTTTCACTGAATGCAAATTTAAGGGTTCTTGCCCTTCTTTTAATTGAATTTTGAGGCTTTCGAAATTCCCTCAATTCCAGTTTCTTGAATTAAAACATGATGCATGGATGCAACTCATTGATGCAACTAATTACAAAGCAGAATTCTAGGGCTGTGACAAGCTGGAAATTCTTCAGGAGCCCTGGTACTTTTAGTTTCTTCAACAGCCTGATTTTCATCAGCTGCGCTTGCATTTTCTTCAGTGGGCTGAGCATATGCTTTAGCCCGAGCAATTTCTAGTTGCGATGGACTTGCAACACTGAGCTCGAGGTTCTTGGAGAGATTAACGAATCTGACCTTGGCACCGAGCCAGTCTGCATGATATGTGTCAAAATCATCACTGAGGCCTTTGATTTCCTTTTGCATATTAACAAGTTCTTTAGGAGACATACTTAGAACATTTTTCTTTAGAAATCTCTCCTTTTTGTACTGGGCCTTCTTGACTTGTCTTGCCTTCTCAAATTTCCATTTTTCTTCTCCTATGAAGGCAGTCAACACGTGACTTTGACCAGGAGTCAAGTCCAGGTCAGACAATGGAGTGTTGGGATCTTTGTGCCAGAGGTCAATGAAGTCGAGGATCTTCTTCGGATCCAGCATAAGAGGCACAGAGTTGCCTTTGGCTCTAGTAGACCTTTCTTGTCTATCCCTGATGATTTCAGCAAGTTCATCATTATCAGACGAAACATGGAATGCAACTTTTTCTTATGAGGACTTGGCCTCGTTCCACGTCCAGCAGTGGCTTTGACCTTCAACAAGGTTGGACCTATTGAGGACTGTGGTGGAGCTGAGGAACATACAGAAGCTCCAGAAGCAATACAAAAGCATGTAGTCCATTGACATGTTGCAAGGTGCATAGGTGCTGAGGACTTTGTGGCAGCAGCTGGGGATTTTTTGGCAACAGAGGGGATTGGCACAACCCTTGAAGAAGTTGCCTAAGGATTTTGTCTTGAGGGCTTTTCCATTGCAGAACTTGGTCATGAGAGCATTGATCTTGAAGATTTCTTCATAGCAGACTTCTTCAGCATGGCCTTCTTTGGCGCTGTGGTGCTAGCAGAGGCCTCAGCGGCAGCAGCTTGAGAATCCACATTGAATTTCCTCACTGCTTCTGTAGCAACTTTAGCCAGTTTGGCTTGGCACTTGGCCCATTCCTTTGGAAAGTCCTCACCACGCCTGATGCTGGTGGGATCAGCTACTTGGCCAGCACCCGAAGGAGGTCCTGGACATGGAGTGTTTACAGCGAATTTCTTCATGTATTTAGGATTAACATAGCGATATTCCCTCCATTCCTTAGCCCATCTCCTCTCAATTCTCTGGATGCGCACTTTGCGCTAATTCTTGTTTTCCTTCCCATGAGTAGGTTCCTCTGGTGTGTAATATTCATCATATATGTCTTCAGGGATTTCAAAGGCAGTGTTTGTTTCTGGACTCTTGCCTCCCTTCTGAGGTCTCTTCCCATCTATCATTTTCCTCACTTGAGGACTTTGAAATTTGGATGCTTCTGAGGAAGTATGCAACTTCTCTTCGAGGAATGCTGCAAATGAGTTAAGTTGATGAGAACCCAGTGATTCAGCAGCGGACATTTTGTACCTGTGAACAGAGTATAGGTGCGAAGAATTTGGAGAGGTCATATGCGTTCTCAGAAATTTTCCAAAAGTATCAAGTTCGAGGAATTTGACCATAGGTGTCTTGAGGAATTTCACTAAGCGTTCTTGACTTAGGTTCCAGAGTAGTATAGATTTGAAAATCCACACAATTGAGTAATCATGAAGAAAAACATAGCTTAGAGAAAAAATCAAGGAGCAAAAGTATTCATGTGTTTAAGGAGTGGAAAGTTGAAGAATAAACACCTTATGAGGATTTTGTGGAAAACATGAGACTCAAAGTAGGGTGGTAAAATTAGATTTTAATTACCCTTCATGAAGAACATGACGAACTGGGAATGGAGTTGGGGAAGTTCGTCCGTTCAGATCTCCCATGCCCTAACTCGGCGGTGAGAGACAGCTACGGCGGCGGCGGAGTGAAGATTTTCGCGGCCGATGCGAGTACGACGGTGATGAGGTCGAGTCAGTGAAGCTCTTCCTCACCGGCGACGATGGAGTGTAGCGGCGGTGCTAGGTCTAAGAGCTCATGCGAGGAGTGTAGCAGTCGAGCGGATTAAATGAAGTATGAGGAAGGGGAGGAGTATTTATAGCCACGGTGAAAAACTGCCCGTCCGAAGATTTTGGACGAACATGCGCCTGATTCTTACTCTTCTAACGACATGTGTCACCCACGTACTGAGAGGTGGAGATCGTGGGGGATCTTGGGTGAGTATTTTAATCTATCATGGGATGTGGAACGGTTTGAGCGGCAAGAACGGAAAATTCAGATATGAAAATGTTAGCGGTTCGTTCGCAAATTCTTCAGCTGACAAGGACACAGTGAATACTTTGAACGGGTTTCAAATAGAATGCACATGAAGAATTTGTGAACAGACTGGGTTGAGTGTACCATAGAGGGGGAAAGGGTCCAATCACATTCACTTAGATGAAAATCAACTTGAAGAATTAGGAATAAGTGAATGTTGTTGAGGACATGAAAACTCAAATACACACACACACACACATATGGGATATTATGTTTCACGTAACAGAATATTATTCTGTTACTATTGTTGAACTAATGAATTTAAGCAGTTGTACTGATGACGTCATTTCCTTGAACTGATCTTTTTTATTAAAAAGGTAAATAAGAACTCCCTCCCGCTCTCTCCTCGTTCCACCGGCCACTCCTGTCGTCGACCGAGCTTCTCACAGCTGATCCCTCCACCCGCCCGCCACCCTCCACAACCCAGGCCCCACACTAGGCGCGGCGATGGTGTAACGCCCCGAGACCGATGTGCCAGTTGTCCTCCAGTTATTCGCTGTCGCTGCCTTGTCATTGCTTGCGTATCATGCATGCCATATCATGTCATCATGTGCATTTCATTTGCATACATGTTCATCTCATGCATCTGAGCATTTTCCCCGTTGTCCATTTTGCAATCCGGCGCTCCTATGTCCTCCGGCGTCCTCTTTTGCCTCTTTTCGTGTGCGGGTGGTAAACGTTCTCGGATTGGACCGAGACTTGTCATGCGGCCTTGGTTTACTACCGGTAGACCGCTTGTCAAGTTTCGTGCCATTTGGACTTCGTTTGATACTCCAACGGTTAACCAAGGGACCGAAAAGGCCTCGTGTGTGTTGCAGCCCAACACCCCTCCAAAGTGGCCCAAAACCCACCTAAACCCGTTCCACCTTCTAGGACGTTCGATCACGATCGCATGGCCGCAAACCGCACCTCATTTGGACTTTCCTAGCTCCCTCTACCTATAAGTATGTGGCCTCCCCCGAAAAATCCGTGAAGATCAAACCCTAGTCCCGCTCCTTGCGCCGCCGGAAAAAACTTCCCACCAATGGCCGGACATGTCCGTCGCCCCGCAGCCACATCACACCGGCCAATCAGGGGATGCCACCTCAGCACCGCCGCCGCCTCCAGCCTATCTGGTGCCGCCACTTCACCGCTCCTCTCTCTCTCCCCGCGCTGCGGCCCGGCCGGCCCGTCCGCCGCCGCCGCGTTGCCCGCGGCGCCCGTGTGCCCCACCGCCGTCTGCCCGGCTCGCTCCTCCACCCAGCGCCATTGCGGCCTCGCCGACGTTGGCCGCCGCCACCGCATCCCGCCGGCGTCGGCCTCGGTTCCCGTGCGCACCGGCCGGCCTGGCCGCGCCTCGTACTCCACCGACCCGCGCGGCCTCGCCTTCCTCCGCCCCACGCTCGAGGTCGCCGGCCGCCGCAGCCGCCGACCGCGATGACCCGCGTCGGCGCTGCCTCACCTCACCGCCGCGCCATAGCTACTGCCGGCTCCGCAGCTCGCCCCGCCCCGCCTCCGGCTAGATCTGGGTAGGAGCGCCCGGATCCGCTCCTGTCAGACCTCCTCGCTCGTCGTCGGCGTCCTCCCTGGCCTCCTCCTCACCTCCCCATCACCGGTGCAAGCCCCTGCTCGCCGGAGCAGCGACCTCTCACTGGAGCACCTCGGGAAGCGCGCCTGCTACAGTGCCACGGCCGATCCAGATCTGGAAAACCCTAATCACCTCGGTTGACTTTCTCCTCTCTCCATAATTTTTATGCGATCTTCATCATGTCATAACTCTGCATCCATGGCTCCGATTCGCGCGTGTAGCATATCAAAATGTTCGTCTCGACGAGTACATCATTTCATCTCATTGCATCATTTGCATTTGAGCTCATCTTGATGCCCGTAATGCTGTTGGAAGAGGGCTATGTGATGATAGTTTCAGATCTGTTTCAGCAAATGCACTTTTGTCATTTTTGCCATGATTAATGTGTGCATGCTATGATCCTGAGTTCTACATGTGTTTTGAAGTATGCCATGCCATGTTTACAGGGGTGTATGGCATGTATTTTTGTGATCTATGTGGTGACTAGCACAAGCATGCAAAGTAGCTTACTCAATGTTGCTGATTTCAGGGACTTAGGATTTCTCTAAGTCCTTGCCCTGTCATTATTTTTATGCCATATGCTCATGTTGTTTCCTAGTGATCCGTGCCTCTTTTGAGCATGATCAGTAAGGATGTTTTGTAGATATTGTGGTGCTCTATCCATACATGTCTTTGTTTGCATTTATGGAGCACCCTAGCTTGAGTCAATCGAGCTCTACTTTTGCTATATTATGTTCCTGGCAGATTGTTAACATGTTTAGCGATTTTGCCGAGCTTGTTGTAGTTGATCCGTGCGTGCTATGTTGTTGTTCTTGCCATGTCTAGCTTCTATGCCATGTCTATTTGCTGGGTGTATGCTTAGTTTGTCATGCAATGCATCATAGGGAGTGCATCGAGCTCGTAAACATGCCTACTCGTTATCTGTTTTGCCATGCTCCAGTTTTTCACTAAGTCTGAATCTGTTTATATTTTTGCTATGTTCACATGCTTGCAATTGTATTTTCTGATCCCTTTTGGCTTATGGTCACTAACAGACTTTTGTTGTATGCTTTGAGTAGCTTCATGCCATGCCTTTCTTTGCCATGTTATGGTCCTGTAGCATGTAGTTTTCATGCTCTAAACATTGCTTCCTGATGATAAATTCCAGACTTGTTGTTTATTTCACTAAGTCTGTAACCTGTTATCTTTTGCACTTTTGCCATGCTTGTTTGAACCTGTTAATTAGTGATTTAGCCGTAGCTCAGTGTTCATCTTTTGTCAAGCATCTTGAATGGATCCCTGCCATGTATTTTGTTGCCATGTTTGAGTGCAGTAGCTTATTTATCTTGATGCATTTAGAAGGCTACTTGCTGTTTATCGCAGACCGGTGCCATATTTGTTTTGCTTGTCATTTCCAAACCGTGCATCCGATTCCGGTGATCTTTATATCGATTTCGACCGAAATCAACTCCCCTTTCCAGTGGCACTCTTGTATTTCCATGTTGAGGCCAGGTTCAATCATTCCTTTCCAAATCATGCATATGCATCACATACCGCATCCCGCATATCATGCCATGTTCATGTGTTGGTTGTTTACTATGTTGTGTGCTTCTTTCCGGTGTTGATTCTTCGGGTTGGTTCCGATAACGTCGCATTTGTGAGGACCCGTTCGACTACGTCCGTTTGTCTTCTTCATGGACTCATTCTTCTTCCTTGCGGGATCTCAGGCAAGATGACCATACCCTCGAAATCACTTCTATCTTTCCTTGCTAGATGCTCGCTCTATTGCTATGCCTATGGTACGATACCTACCACTTTCTTATCATGCCTCCCATATTGTTAAGCTAAGACTCTAACCCACCTTGTCCTAGCAAACCGTTGTTTGGCTATGTTACCGCTTTGCTCAGCCCCTCTTATAGCGTTGTTAGTTGCAGGTGAAGATTGGAGCTTGTTCCATGTTTGGAACATGGTTATTTTGTTGGGATATCACAATATCTCTTATTTATATTAATGCATCTATATACTTGGTAAAGGGTGGAAGGCTCGGCCTTATGCCTGGTGTTCTGTTCCACTCTTGCCGCCCTAGTTTCCGTCATATCAGTGTTATGTTCCCGGATTTTGCGTTCCTTACACGGTTGGGTTATAACGGGAACCCCTTGACAGTTCACCTTGAATAAAACTCCTCCAGCAAGGCCCAACATTGGTTTTACCATTTGCCACCTAGCCTTTTCTTTCCCTTGGGTAGGCCTACTGTCAGGACCCCGATTCCAAGTCACATCGATCTAGCCGTTAACACCTCATATCACTTTGCGGCCTCACGCACGGTATCCCCACGGGTGTCGCCTTACCATGGCCCGGGACCGTTTGCGCCTTTTGGCTCACGTATATGATAGTGTCGCTAGCATCCATATGACAGAGAACCCGGGCCGACATGGCTAGTCGTGAACCCAAAGCGGCACTAACCTATGGGGACAGGCATACATGAATCACATCGAGCATGTCGGTCATCAGCGAGTGAATCCGGGCTGTAGCACTGGGCTAACAGGACTCCGGGGAACCCGGGCTATAGCAGGCTAGGCAGGACTCCGGATGTCACCGCGTGACATTTCCCCGAAGGGACAGACATAGGAACGAAGTGAAACACATGCCGGCCAGTCAAGTTTCCTGAGCAGTAGTGCTGGGCTAGCAGGACTCCGGTGAACCGGGCTGTAGCGGACTACTATGGCTCAAGGGGCACTAGACTAAATTTCCCCATAAGAGAGGCTGCCAAGGATAAACAACTAGATTGTTGGATCCCACACATACCAAGCATTTCAATCATACACACAATATGCTCGATATGTGCAATACAACATGGCATCACAACAAAACTCTACAACTCAAGTACTTTATTTAAAGGCTCCAGAGAGCCATACATAACATGTTCATACATGTAGGGGTCACATGACCCAACACTCAAGTCATACAAGCATACAAGCATACAAGCACATGCGGAAGCAAATAGTCTGAGTACACACACTAGAAAGAAAGAAGGCTTGTCGAAGCTTGACTATCTACATAGGGCCCTCCATCGCCAGAATCACCACCTGGGTGGCAAGTTACTCATCGACGTCGAGGTTTACATAAAACCCATCGGAGGGGGCGGTGTTGTCGTCTGAAATAGTAATTAAAGCAAGATGAGTACAAAGGTACTCAGCAAGTCTTACAACAGAACCTACTATACATGCTCATTCTCAAGAAGGTGGTGGAGTTATTGCAGCAAGCCAGCTTTGACTCTTGGCTAAGCTATCCTACGAGACACCACTGTAAAATAGTTTCCGCACACGAGTCCACTAATCACCAACACAATACTCCCCCGGGGATCCTCCCTCGTCATCCTACGAGAGGGCCATCCTCGGTACTCACACTTATCTTGAGTCTTTTAGTAGTAACCATTAACTTGTCTATGAACTGTATAGGCAACCAAGTAGTCCTTTACCGCGGACGCGGCTATTCGAATAGTTTTATACCCTGCAGGGGTGTACTTCATCACACCTGTTTCCACCACTTAGCGTCTGCACACGACATGTGCTCGGCAGACTTCAAGCGAAAGCCGACGTGGGTGTAGACCACGACCTGACTAACCGCACAAGTCTCTAATCCAGGTTTATCGCCTATTAGGATTCCATCCGCAAGGAAATCCGGCTGGGGTGTCCTCAACGGCCCCAAACGATGTGTACAGGGTCCCGAGACGCCAAACGGGCGCCCGGCATACCCGGCCACAGTGTATCTACCGCATCATAGCCCACCCCTAGGGTCAGCGCTACGCACGGCCGCCAACACATAACCTACAAACACCAGAAACTAGTTGCAACTCCTGGACAAAGGACGAGAGGGGTCAATAAGTTGAGCGGGGTCATATTTCAGGGCCCAATGTGTGGTAGTAGCTGAATCTTAAATCACGCATACAGATCTCAGTTCTTATGGACGACCTCAATGAAACAACCCACCATGTACTCCTACATGGCCTCTCAGCGATACCTTTACCAAAACATGTTCAACACATCCCTCACATTACCGACATAATCATTTCACTCTAGCCCATCACCCAGATGAACCAGACCCGACACAACTCTAAGCATAGCAGGCATAGCAAGGTAGGAAACACATACATGGCTCAATCAACTCCTACACATGCTAGTGGGTTTCATCTAGTTACTGTGGCAATGACAGGTCATGCAGAGGATAAGGGTTCAACTACCGTAGCACACAACAGTTTGAAACGTTGTTGTCTTAATGCAGTAAGTGAGAGCAGAAGCGAGAACATGGGATTGTATCGGTATGATCAATGGGGCTGCTTGCCTGATGGAGTAGTAGTAGGGTACTGCCCTTCAGCTGGATACTCGGAAATATCCTTGGAGGCAGAACCTACCACGAAAGACACCATAGAATACAATCATCACATGGCAATATGCAACAATATGATGCATGCTATGACATGGCAATATGATGTGTCCTGCCTAATGCAATGTGAAACAAGTTGAATTGGGTCCATTTGAATCAAAGATTCAAATGGGAGCTTATGTTATTAAGCATTATAAGTGTATTATCTTGTTCCACCTAAACAGCAAGGTTAAAGTGTTTTGTCATGCATGAAACCATTACAGATGGAAAGATTGAATTGGGTCCATTTGAATCAAAGATTCAAATGGGAGCTTATGTTATTAAGCATTATAAGTGTATTATCTTGTTCCACCTAAACAGCAAGGTTAAAGTGTTTTGTCATGCAGGAAACCATTATAGATGGAAAGATTGAATTTTTCTGATCAAATTTCATATATAAATCTTTGCATTTGGAGTTATAGATTAAAAGTTATGAATTTTAGAAGTTTTGGTAATTTTCTGGAATTTCCTATTAAAGAATAAATCCAGAAAAGGATTTACTGCGTCAGCCTGGTGTCAGTGTGACGTCAGCGGTCAACTGAGATGGTCCAGGTTAACCCTGACATGTGGGTCCCATCTGTTAGTGTCAACTAACTAACTAAGTTTAGTTAGTGTTAAAATAATACTAACCTAGTTTAATTAGTGGCCTGGGGCCCACACGTCAATGAGTTAGGGGAAAGTCAAACTGGGGTCAACCCGTGTCAAACTCGCCGGAGTTGACCCGGGGCTCATCGCCGGCAAGGCCAGGGACGGCGGAGGGGTGCGGGTTTCCTCCTCCGACGACCAAATGGCCGGCGGAGGGCATCTACGTGACGCGGGCACTCGTCCGTGTCGAGTGGTGTAGGTGGTTGCGCCTGGGGTGGCCGGAGTCGTCACCGGCGTCGACTTTGGCGGTCGCCGGGGCTCGGGTGAGGTTGGGGTTGTCGTTGTGACGGTCGTGGTGGCTCATGCGGGGCACGTACATGCTCTACGCGGTGCGGGGAGGAAGCTGGGCACGACGGCCGGACCATTAGATGGCCGGAGACTCGTCGGCGGCGAGCACAGGAGGCGGTGCGTGCGGGCGAACTCGAGGCGGCGCGTACGGTGCACGAGAGCTAGAACGGAGAGGGGGAGAAGGGTTAGTGGCTCACTGCGGTTGCAGGGGAGCGAACAGCGAGCTCGGGGAAGAGCTGGAGCGAGCAGGGCGGCGAGGGGGATCTCCGGCGATGGCGGATCGGGACGAGCTCGGTGCAGCATCTCCGAGGCGAGCGAGCGCTCGGGGATGGGTCGAGGCGAAGCAGTGGACGACGATGGAGCTTTTTGGCACGGCGAGGCGACGAGTGGACGGCGGTGGCTGCGGGTTTCACGACGGCGCGGGCGTGTCTGCATCGGCCATGGCGTCGAGCGAGCGAGGGAGAGAGCAGGGGGAAGTGTGAGGTGTCGGGCAGGTCAGGGCAACACCGAGGAGGCGTTCGTGGCGTCGAGGCGGTGGCCAGGTGAAGCAGAGGAGCAGGGAGGTGGCGTGGCGAGCTCGGGCGCGCGCGCCGTGTCCCTCCTCTGCCTACTGGCAGAGGTAGGCGATGACTGGCACGGGCCAGCACAGTGCTGGGTCGGCCAATGGGCCAGGTGGGCTGCACCAGGTAAGTTCTTTTCTCTCTCTTTTTCTATTTTTTATTTGTTTTATTATTTTTGTAACTTTAGGGCTTTATTAAAAATGCCAGGGCATTTTCAAAAATCATAAAATTAATCATGGCTACTGCTTAGAATATATCCAACAGCAAACATTTTAGTTTATGATTATTTGAGCATTTAAAATATTTTATAGCATTTAAATGCCCAAATGCAAATACTATAAGAATTAATCCAATGTCCTTAAGATGTCCTAGAAAAATGTGCACCATTTTTGTCAAAGGTTTTAAGCCAAAACAAAAAGGGTGGGCTTTTTAGAAGGGCATTTCAGGTTCATTGAAAAAGTTTTTAGTAAATCCTAGTTGTTCTAGGGGGGTGCTGGTGGTTCTGTCATCCCCATTTCAGTTTTCTGGGAATTTAAACATGATGCAACACTCTAACGCTTGAACTAGCTAGGGTGTGACAACTCACCCCCACTCAAAAGAATCTCGTCCCGAGATTTAGGATCCGTTGGGAAGAAGGTGGGGTACTCGAGTCGAAGACGATCCTCCCTTTCCCAAGTGGCTTCTTTTTTAGAGTGGTGTGACCATTGAACCTTGAGAAACTTGATGTTATGGCGTCGAGTGGTACGCTCGGCTTGATCAAGGATACGAACGGGATATTCCCGATATGAAAGATTATCTTGTAGATCAAGCGTTTCGTGGTCCACCCCACGGATAGGATCCGCGAAGCAACGCCTGAGTTGAGAAACGTGGAAGACATCATGAACTCTAGAAAGATGCGGAGGTAGTACCAATTGATAGGCAACTTCTCCTCGTTTGGCAAGAACGCGAAAGGGTCCAATGTAACGAGGAGCCAATTTGCCTTTGATACCGAAACGATGGGTTCCCGTTAACAGAGTAACCCAAAGGTAAGCCTTCTCGCCACTTCATAAGTCATGAGCTTATGTTTACGATCATATTGGCTCTTTTGACGAGATTGGGCTGTTTTCAATTTCTCACGAATAACGCGAACCTGCTCTTTTGCTTCCTGAATCATATCCGGGCCAAAGAGTTGTCTTTCCCCGGTTTCTGACCAGTTAAGAGGTGTTCGACATTTTCATCCATAGAGAACTTCGAAAGGAGATTTTCCCAAGCTAGCTTGATAACTATTGTTATAAGCGAACTCCGCGAATGGAAGGCATTTCTCCCAATCCATTCCGAATGAGATGACAGAAGCTCAGAGCATATCCTCCAGAATTTGATTGACTCGCTCTACTTGACCACTTAATTGGGGGTGGAAGGCGGTGCTAAAAGAGAGACGAGTTCCCATAGCATTTTGGAAACTTTCCCGAAATCGAGAGGTGAAGAGACTCCCACGGTCTGAGTTAATTTCCAATGGGACACCATGAAGAGACACTATTCGGGAGATGTATAAGTCAGCTAGCTGGCTAGCGGTGATACTCTCACGAACAGGTAGAAAGTGGGCCACCTTGGAAAGACGATCGATCACGACGAAGATGGCATTATTCCCTCTCTTGGTCCTGGGAAACCCAGTAATGAAATCCATACTAATTTTATCCCATTTCCACTCAGGAATAGCCAAGGGTTGAAGGGTGCCGGCAGGCCGATGATGCTCTACTTTAACACGACGATAGACGTCGCAACTAGGAATGTATTGAGCAATTTCTCTCTTCATCCTAGTCCACCAAAACCTCTGGCGTAGGTCTTGATACATTTTAGTACTACCGGGATGAATGGTGAGAGGGGAATCATGAGCTTCCTTGAGAATCAACTGACGTAGATGTTGTTTCTTGGGAACCACCAAGCGGTTCTCAAATAAAACAACACCTCGCTCATCCATGGAAAAACATTTAGAAACTCCGCTAGCAATGTTTTCCTTAATCTGGGATATGCCCTTATCACGCTTCTGGGCAGCTATGATTTGATCCGTAAGGTTAGGCTTCCTCACTAGGGTGGATAGGAATCCTTGAGGAACTATGTGAAGGTTAAGATTACGAAATTCCTCGTGGAGAAGTGGTTGACTTTGTTGTAACATTAGGTTGTTACAATAAGATTTACGACTTCGCGCATTGGCCATGACATTGGCCTTGCCCGGGGTGTAAGTTATTCCAAAGTCGTAATCCGAGATCAACTCGACCCAACGTCTTTGCCTGAGATTCAAATCCGGTTGGGTGAAGATATATTTCAAACTTTGGTGATCGGTGAAGATCTCGCAACGATTACCGAGAAGGTAATGTCGCCAAGTTTTGAGTGCATGGACTACAGCTGCAAGCTCTAGATCATGTGTGGGATAGTTTTCCTCATGGGGGTGTAATTGCCGTGAAGCATATGCAATTACCTGACGATCTTGCATGAGTATGCAACCTAGTCCTTGTCACGAGGCGTCGCAATAGATAATAAAGTCCTTGGAGAAATCTGGTGGTACCAGTAAGGGAGCAGTTGTCAGGCGTCTTTTCAGTTCCTGAATGCTGAACTCGCACTGTGGGGTCCACTCAAACTTTTTATCTTTCTTGAGGAGTTCAGTTAGAGGTTTAGCAACCTTGGAGAAATTCTCGACGAAGCGGCGACAATAGGTTAATAAGCCAAGGATGCTCCGAACTTGCTTGCCCGTTTCAGGTGGAGTCCAATCAAGGATGGCTTGAACTCGCTCGAGATTGACAGCAATACCCTTACCAGAGATTACATGGCCTAGATAGGTCACTTCTAGCAACCAAAATTCACACTTGGAGAATTTGGCATAAAGGTGATGCTCTCGAAGTTTCATCAATACCAGCCTTAGATGTTCGGCATGTTCCTCCTCACTCTTGGAGTAGATGAGTATATCATCGAGGTATACTACGACGAATTTATCCAAATACTCCATGAAGACCAAGTTCATTAACCAAGAGAAGGTGGCTGGGGCATTGGTTAAACCGAAGGACATGACGGTGTACTCGTATTGGCCATAGCGAGTACCAAAGGCCGTTTTGGGAATGTCCCCGTTTCTAATTTTGATTTGATGGTAGCCCAACCTCAAATCCATCATGGGAAAGACTGAGGATCCAGCGAGCTGGTCATACAGATCATTGATCCTGGGGAGCGGATACTTGTTCTTGATAGTGACCAAGTTGACAGGTCGGTAATCTACAACCATCTGATCCGTTCCATCCTTCTTCTTTACGAAGAGGACGGGGCAAGCCCAAGGGGAGGAACTAGGACGGATGAAACCCTTTTTCAAGGACTCATCGAGTTGGTTCTTAAGCTCGGCTAGTTCTAAGGGTGCCATCTTATAGGGTCTTCTATAAATTGGGACGGTTCCTAGAACAAGGTCTATCACAAACTCGACATCCCTGTTAGGTGGAACACCTGGCAGTTCTTCTGGAAAGACATCCGGGAAGTCTCGGACTATCGGAATATCTTCAAGGTCTGGAAGGGGGTTGGCATTTAGGGAGTAAAGCTGGCGCTTGGCCACTCGAGTTAAGACATTGACTGTCTTGCCCGATGGGTGAGTAAGTTGAACGGTTCTAGTGGCACAATCAATATTAGCATAATGAGCTGACATCCAGTCCATACCCAAGATGATGTTTATGTCCGAGGACTTGAGAGCTATTAAAGATGCAAGGAAGACAAGTCTATCGACAAGAATTTCATTCCCATGGCTTACTCTGGAGGTTTGCCATCTAGAGCCAGGGGTTTGAATTTCCATGGTAGTGGGCATGTCACAGAATGTCGTGTTATGCAATCGAGCATAGCTCTCAGATATGAATGTATGAGATGCTCCAGTATCGAAAATAACAGATGCTGGATGGCAATTAACAAGGAGCGTACCAAGGACGACGTTAGGATCCTCATGAGCCTCCTCAGCTAAGACATAGTTGACATGGCCACGTGCAGTGGTGGCTGGCTTGGCATAGAATGTCTTTCCCGCTGGCTTACCACGGCCAACGGACTTTCCAGACTGATTGGGGTTGTTGTTCTAGGGACACTCTCGACTGTAGTGACCCGGCTCTCCACACTTGAAACATGTCAGAACATTGGGGCGTGGAGCAGCATTAGCAGCGGGGCCACCATAGGGCTTAGACGGTGCAAACTGCTGGTTGGGGTGAGGCGCCTCAAAGGATGGCCTCGGAATTAACCTGGGTGGCAGCGTTGTGCTTGGAATCCACACCCGGTGCTTCTGAGATCGAGAGCCGGATGAAGAACCAAAATCAGAAGAGTGCTTGCATGAAGCGTCATAGTCAGACTGGCCTGTCTCAGCACTGATGGCTTTATTGACCAACTTTTGGAAGGAGGTGCACTCGTGCAGACGAAGATCGCGACGAAGCTCGGGGCTAAGTCCCTTGCGGAACCTTGCCTACTTCTTAGCGTCGGTGGATACCTCTTCAGGAGCATATCATACCAGATTCCCAAACTCACGACTATATGCATCTACAGTCAGTCTGCCTTGGGTAAAATTACAGAACTCTTCCCTCCTGCGATCTATGAGACCTTCCGGGATGTGATGCTCACGGAAAGCCTCACTGAATTCAGCCCAAGTAGTGATTTGGCCGACCGGGCGCATAGCCTCAAAGTTTTCCCACCAAAGGCTAGCAGGGCCTTCGAGGTGATAGGAAGCATAGGTAACCTTTTCAGCTTCGGCTACGTTGGCAGAACGTAGCTTGTGGGTGATGCTGCGAAGCCAGTCATCCACGTCGAGGGGCTCGACGGAATGATTAAACTTTGGTGGGTACAACTTGATAAAGTCATTGATTGACACCAAGTTATTTCGCTGATGACGTGCAATGTTCTGCTCAATCCGCTCCAGCAAGCGGTTAGTCTCACGCTTGTTTCTTTCTGCCTCCAGCATAACTTCGGCCAGAGAAGGCGGGTGAGGCATATTTTCACCCCTAGCTGCACTGGCTTCCCCTTGCTTCGGGGCAGCAGGGTTGCTGCGGGTGTTGACCATCCTAGGAAAAACAAGACAACGGTTTAGACAAGGATGGCACAAACTTGGCAAGGAAGTGAAGAATGTAATGGATAACATGGAATGCTAAGATGTTCATTACACGACATGGTAATATAGAAACTGCCATATATATACCATTGGTCATACACACCGTACATAGTTTAGTACAAGCCCAGGCTAGAGTACAACTACGGTGAAAGACATTACATCTCATTGGAGGCATTCCAAGCTCCTATACATTATTTTTCTACACCTCCGGAGCGTGATACACACCAAGTCGTATCCCACGGTCACGCAGGACTGGAGAATACAACTATTACAGTACTAGTGAAACTACTACTAGCTCAGACGGCTCCGTAGTAATCCTCATAAAAGTCACCACCAAAGCCTGGAAGTGGTACATGATCATCTGGGAACAGACGGTCCTGCGGAGCCTGCGGACCATAGGGACTCGGATGTGGCCTTGGTCCCACAAACGGTGGCAGAAGGGGACCACGAGGAGGGGTGATTCCTCCTACATCACGCCACTCCATACAATCTGGCAACCCAGACCGTACAGGGTACAGGTCCCTCAGGTCCATGTATCCTGCCTGCACCTCAGGTGCAAACCGAGTCAAGGTGGCCCAGTGATCAGCATGAGAGTTGAAAAGCTCCATACGCAAGGCCCGATTTTCGCGGTCCTTATCCTCGAGCATCTCGGCAGTGGTGCGGAGTAGTAACTCCTCATGTGTAGATTCATAGTACAAAGCCTGATAATACCCCTGTGCTCCAGGAAGTGAGGCTGGCATGTAGCGGAAATCGGTGTTCTGAAGCAAGGCAGTCCTGGCTTGAATGATAGTCATCATTGAGTAAGCTGCATCCTGCACAGACATCTCAATAGTGACCCCAAGTCCATAGGAGTAGTCAAGGGGCTCAGTGGCTCCAGGATAAGAGGGATATATCCTGACGGTACAAAGGTACTGGCTCTGGTTGAAGTCTCAGAACTGCTCCTCGACGGTATATTCCGGATACCACCGATAGCCTGACTCGACCATCACTCGAACCAACATGCCCGTGTGACCGGGTACATCGAGGCACCGGGTCAGACGAACCACTTGGTTCTGGGAACGGGTGGCCATGTGAAAGCACAGAATAATGCAAAGGCATTAGAATTTCCTATGAGAAATCAGACAGCATAACGGCTGTAAATGCTCAGAAAAAGATTTGAGACATCCACAACAGTTTGCAATACCACTCAAAAACATCATATCAAGGTTCTGATTCAACTGACAACATACTAAAAGTAGTAGAAACTGTACTAAGGCTTGTAACAACAATCCTATAAGCTACTACGGATTAGTAACACGTGAACCTGATAGAGAGAAGAGAGCCTAGTCCTTAACCCACGTAGAATGAGAAGAGAATGACTCAGATCAGAGGCCATAAGGTAATGGAGTAAAAGAGCCTTACGTTCCCTCCCACAATCAATTCCCCTACATATAACTAAAGCATTTCTAGACTCGACATCGACCAGTTTGGCTCAGCGAACCTACAGGCAGTCCGGCTCTGATGCCAACACTTTCAGGACCCCGATTCCAAGTCACATCGATCTAGCCGTTAACACCTCATATCACTTTGCGGCCTCACGCACGGTATCCCCACGGGTGTCGCCTTACCATGGCCCGGGACCGTTTGCGCCTTTTGGCTCACGTATATGATAGTGTTGCTAGCATCCATATGATAGAGAACCCGGGCCGACATGGCTAGTCGTGAACCCAAAGCGGCACTAACCTATGGGGACAGGCATACATGAATCACATCGAGCATGTCGGTCATCAGCGAGTGAATCTGGGCTATAGCACTGGGCTAACAGGACTCCGGGGAACCCGGGCTGTAGCAGGCTAGGCAGGACTCCGGATGTCACCGCGTGACATTTCCCCGAAGGGACAGACATAGGAACGAAGTGAAACACATGCCGGCCAGTCAAGTGTCCTGAGCAGTAGTGTTGGGCTAGCAGGACTCCGGTGAACCGGGCTGTAGCGGACTACTATGGCTCAAGGGGCACTAGACTAAATTTCCCCATAAGAGAGGCTGCCAAGGATAAACAACTAGATTGTTGGATCCCACACATACCAAGCATTTCAATCATACACACAATATGCTCGATATGTGCAATACAACATGGCATCACAACAAAACTCTACAACTCAAGTACTTTATTTAAAGGCTCCAGAGAGCCATACATAACATGTTCATACATGTAGGGGTCACATGACCCAACACTCAAGTCATACAAGTGTACAAGCATACAAGCACATGCGGAAGCAAATAGTCTGAGTACACACACTAGAAAGAAAGAAGGCTTGTCGAAGCTTGACTATCTACATAGGGCCCTCCATGGCCAGAATCACCACCTGGGTGGCAAGTTACTCATCGACGTCGAGGTTTACATAAAACCCATCGGAGGGGGCGGTGTTGTCGTTTGAAATAGTAATTAAAGCAACATGAGTACAAAGTTACTCAGCAAGTCTTACAACAGAACCTACTATACATGCTCATTCTCAAGAAGGTGGTGGAGTTATTGCAGCAAGCCAGCTTTGACTCTTGGCTAAGCTATCCTACGAGACACCACTGTAAAATAGTTTCCGCACACGAGTCCACTAATCACCAACACAATACTCCCCCGGGGATCCTCCCTCGTCATCCTACGAGAGGGCCATCCTCGGTACTCACACTTATCTTGAGTCTTTTAGTAGTAACCATTAACTTGTCTATGAACTGTATAGGCAACCAAGTAGTCCTTTACCGCGGACGCGGCTATTCGAATAGTTTTATACCCTGCAGGGGTGTACTTAGTCACACATGTTTCCACCACTTAGCGTCTGCACACGACATGTGCTCGGCAGACTTCAAGCGAAAGCCGATGTGGGTGTAGATCACGACCTTACTAACCGCACAAGTCTCTAATCCAGGTTTATCACCTATTCGGATTCCATCCGCAAGGAAATCCGGCTGGGGTGTCCTCAACGGCCCCAAACGATGTGTACAGGGTCCCGAGACGCCAAACGGGCGCCCGGCATACCCGGCCACAGTGTATCTACCGCATCATAGCCCACCACTAGGGTCAGCGCTACGCACGGCCGCCAACACATAACCTACAAACACCAGAAACTAGTTGCAAATCCTGGACAAAGGACGAAAGGGGTCAATAAGTCGAGCGGGGTCATATTTCAGGGCCCAATGTGTGGTAGTAGCTGAATCTTAAATCACGCATACAGATCTCAGTTCTTATGGACGGCCTCAATGAAATAACCCACCATGTACTCCTACATGGCCTCTCATCGATACCTTTACCAAAACATGTTCAACACATCCCTCACATTACCGACATAATCATTTCACTCTAGCCCATCACCCAGATGAACCAGACCCGACACAACTCTAAGCATAGCAGGCATAGCAAGGTAGGAAACACATACATGGCTCAATCAACTCCTACACATGCTAGTGGGTTTGATCTAGTTACTGTGGCAATGACAGGTCATGCAGAGGATAAGGGTTCAACTACTGCAGCACACAGTAGTTTGAAACATTGTTGTCTTAATGCAGTAAGTGAGAGCAGAAGCGAGAACATGGGATTGTATCGATATGATCAATGGGGCTGCTTGCCTGATGGAGTAGTAGTAGGGTACTGCCCTTCAACTGGATACTCGGAAATATCCTCGGAGGCAGAACCTACCACGAAAGACACCACAGAATACAATCATCACATGGCATTATGCAACAATATGATGCATGCTATGACATGGCAATATGATGTGTCCTGCCTAATGCAATGTGAAACAAGTTGAATTGGGTCCATTTGAATCAAAGAATCAAATGGGAGCTTATGTTATTAAGCATTATAAGTGTATTATCTTGTTCCACCTAAACAGCAAGGTTAAAGTGTTTTGTCATGCATGAAACCATTACAGATGAAAAGATTGAATTTTTCTGATCAAAATTCATATATAAATCTTTGCATTTGGAGTTATAGATTAAAAGTTATGAATTTTAGAAGGTTTGGTTATTTTATGGAATTTCCTATTAAAGAATAAATCCAGAAAAGGATTTACTGCGTCAGCCTGGCGTCAGCAGTCAACTGAGACGGTCCAGGTCAACCCTGACCTGTGGGTCCCGTCTGTTAGTGTCAACTAACTAACTAAGTTTAGTTAGTGTTAAACTAATACTAACCTAGTTTAATTAGTGGCCTGGGGCCCACACGTCAGTGAGTTAGGGGAAAGTCAAACTGGGGTCAACCCGGGTCAAACTCGCCGGAGTTGACCCGGGGCTCGTCGCCGGCAAGGCCAGGGACAGCGGAGGGGTGCGGGTTTCCTCCTCCGGCGACCAAATGGCCGGTGGAGGGTATCTATGTGACGCGGGCACTTGTCCGTGTCGAGTGGTGTAGGTGGTTGGGCCTGGGGTGGCCGGAGTCGTCACCGGCGTCGACTTTGGCGGTCGCCGGGGCTCGGGTGAGGTCGGGGTTGTCGTTGTGACGGTCGTGGTGGCTCATGCGGGGCACGTACATGCTCTACGCGGCACGGGGAGGAAGCTGGGCACGACGGCCGGACCATTAGATGGCCGGAGACTCATCGGCGGCGAGCACAGGAGGCGGTGCGTGCGGGCGAACTCGAGGCGGCGCGTACGGTGCACGAGAGCTAGAACGGAGAGGGGGAGAAGGGTTAGTGGCTCACTGCGGTTGCAGGGGAGCGAACAGCGAGCTCGGGGAAGAGCTGGAGCGAGCAGGGCGGCGAGGGGGATCTCCGGCGATGGCGGATCGGGACGAGCTCGGTGCAGCATCTCCGGGGCGAGCGAGCGCTCGGGGATGGGTCGAGGCGAAGCAGTGGACGACGGCGGAGCTTTTTGGCACGGCGAGGCGACGAGTGGACGGCGGTGGCTGCGGGTTTCACGATGGGGCGGGCGTGGCTGCGTCGGCCATGGCGTCGAGGGAGCACGGGAGAGAGCAGGAGGGAAGTGTGAGGTGTCGGGCAGGTCAGGGCGACACCGAGGAGGCATTCGCGGCGTCGAGGCGGTGGCCAGGTGAAGCAGAGGAGCAGGGAGGTGGCGTGGCGAGCTCGGGCGCGCGCGCCGTGTCCCTCCTTTGCCTACTGGCAGAGGTAGGCGATGACTGGCACATGCCAGCATAGTGCTGGGCCGGCCAGTGGGCCAGGTGGGCTGCGCCAGGTAAGTTCCTTTCTCTCTCTTTTTCTATTTTTTATTTATTCTATTATTTCTGTAACTTCAGGGCTTTATTAAAAATGCCTGGGCATTTCCAAAAATCATAAAATTAATCATGGCTACTGCTTAGAATATATCCAACAGCAAACATTTTAGTTTATGATTATTTGAGCATTTAAAATATTTTATAGCATTTAAATGCCCAAATGCAAATACTATAAGAATTAATCCAATGACCTTAAGATGTCCTAGAAAAATGTGCACCATTTTTGTCAAAGGTTTTAACCCAAAACAAAAAGGGTGGGCTTTTTAGAAGGGCATTTCAGGTTCATTGAAAAAGATTTTAGTAAACCCTAGTTGTTCCAGCGGGGGGGTGCTGGGGGTTCTGTCATCCCCATTTCAGTTTTCTGGGATTTTAAACATGATGCAACACTCTAATGCTTGAACTAGCTAGGGTGTGACACCTGCCCAAGGGTCATCTTTATTTAAACCCTCGGGTAAGTGCTCCTCTGAGTGTTGGTCCAACCTGTCAGCTGCCGGTGGCCACCAGGGGCAACTCTGGGCTGGCCTACCGGAACCTTGGACAATCCGGTGTGCCCTAAGAAACAGATATGTGCAGCTCCTATCGGGATTTGTCGGCACATTCGGGTGGCTTTGCTGGTCTTGTTTTACCATTGTCGAAATGTCTTGTAACCGGGATGCCGAGTCTGATCGGATTGTCTTGGGAGAAGGAACATCCTTCGTTGACCGTGAGAGCTTGTGATGGGCTAAGTTGGGACTCCCCTGCAGAGATTTGAACTTTCGAAAGCCGTGCCCGCGGTTATGGGTAGATGGGAATTTGTTAATGTCCGATTGTAGAAAACCTGAAACTTATCTTAAATTAAAATGCATCAACCGCGTGTGTAGCCGTGATGGTCTCTTTCCAGCGGAGTCCGGGAAGTGAACACGGTGTTGGAGTTATGTTTGACGTAGGTTGTTCTAGGATCACTTCTTGATCATAGTTGTTCAATCGTGCCTTTGCCTTCTCTTCTTGCTCTCTTTTGCATATGTTAGCCACCATATATGCTAGTCGCTTGCTGCAGCTCCACATCATACCTTTTACCCTTCCTATAAGCTTAAATAGTCTTGATCGCGAGGGTGTGAGATTGCTGAGTCCCCGTGACTCACAGATACTTCCAAAACCAGTTTGCAGGTGCCGTTGAACTGTGCAGATGACGCAACCGAGCTCAAGGAGGAGCTCGATGAAGATCGTGTTTGTTATGTTGTTCCGTTTTCAGTTGATCAGTAGTGGAGCCCAGTTGGGACGATCGGGGATCTGTGTAGCTTTTGGGGTAGTCTTCTTTTTACTTTGGTTCCGTAGCCGGACCTTGAATGTATCTGGATGATGTAATGCTTTATTCATGTATTGTGTGAAGTGGCGAGTGTAAGCCAACTATGTATCTCTTTCCCTTATGTATTACATGGGTTGTGTGAAGATTACCTCACTTGCGACATTGCTTTCAATGCGGTTATGTCTCTATGTCGTGCTTTGACACGTGGGATATATAGCCGCATCGAGGGCGTTACAAGTTGGTATCAGAGCCTTCCCCGACCTTAGGAGCCCCCTGCTTGATCGAATCGCTGGCGTTGTTGAGTCTATAAAAATGTTTTGAGTTTTTTAGGATTACATATATCGGAGAGTAGGATTCTTTTTACTCCCCAGTCCCTTCGTCGCTCTGGCGAGGCATCCCGACGTAGAGTTTTGACTCTTCTCTCCTCAAATTTCACGAATTTTTTTTAGGATCACGCGGGTATCTTGGAATCATTCTGATGGTTTTGTGATGAGAACATTGTTCTTGGTGCCTCCTGACATTTAGGGGCCGTGGCAATGTCTCGGGGAGTTGAGCTCCGAGGTGTTGTCGTCACAATTTTATCGTTGCAATTCTGGAATACCTGAGTTTCACCGACATCAAAAATCTCTTTTATGCAGTTGTTGGTGAGATAACCTCGACGCCACCCAGTACTGGGGCGGGAGTTCGGGAGTATTGCCATAACTCGTATAAAAGATGCTTTTCGAAGGTTGAGGTAAATGATTTCCGAAGGTTTCTTGGTTATGTGTTGAAGGATGGATACAGCTGGATGTAGGATTTGCTAGATTTGGGTGAGATATTATGCTTCCCCTGTATCCCCAACACCTGATTGCATAACTGGAAAGTTTCAGGAGTTTATAAGTGGGAATTCAAGTAGATCCTAGGATATATTTCCGACATATGTATGATATGAAATTGGGGTTCGACGTCTAGTGGTCCGCCTATCCACGGTTGGTTTTACAGTGGTCTCGTTGTGTCTTAAAGAGTCCTTGGCTATGCTGACTCGGGGACGCTTTGTATGTCATGTCCACTGCCTTGTACAAGATGGTGTTGTACGATCGAGCCCGTGTAGGCCCCACCACGAAAACTTCGGACGAAATCTCTATCATATATTTGTTCCGGCTTATTCTGCAAGCCAATCCTTTGTTTTTTTTGAGCTGTGGTATTCGAGTTGTTTTGAAGTCAAATGTTGATTCCATACCTTCCCCAAGCGGAGTTCTCATACTCCAATGTGAATACCAATCCTTCATGATAATCGAGATCGTGTTGTCAAACCTTTTCAACCGGCGTGTTTTCTCTTCAAGTGGATCCGATCATTTCAACATCAGCAAGATCTACTCTAAGCTCTCTCAACGGTGTTTGTTTCATCCTTCCCAAGTGTTGGGTAATGTAGTAATTTCAAAAATTTCCTACGCACACGCAAGATCATGGTGATGCATAGCAACGAGAGGGGAGAGTGTTGTCCACGTACCCTCGTAGACCGAAAGCGGAAGTGTTGACACAACGTAGAGGAAGTAGTCGTACGTCTTCCCGATCCGACCGATCCAAGTACCGAACGTACGGCACCTCCGAGTTCTGCACACATTCAACTCGGTGACGTCCCTCGAGCTCCGATCCAGCCGAGTGTTGAGGGAGAGTTTCAGCACGACGGCGTGATGACGGTGATGATGTTCTACTGACGCAGGGCTTCGCCTAAGCACCGCTACGATATGACCAAGGTGGAATATGGTGGAAGGGGGCACCGCACACGGCTAAGGAATGATCACGAAGATCAAGTTGTGTGTCATGGGGTGCCCCCCTGTCCCCGTATATAAAGGAGGGGGAGGTGCGGCCGGCCCCTAGGGGTGCGCCTGGAGGAGTCCTACTCCCACCGGGAGTAGGACTCCCCCCTCTTGCCTTGTTGGAGAAGGAAAGGGGAAGGGGGAAAGAGAAAAGGGGGGCGCTGCCCCCCTTCCTTGTCCTATTCGGACTAGGGGGGAGGGGGCGCGCGGCCTGCCCTGGCCGGCCCTCCTCTTCTCCCTTAGGGCCCATGTAGGCCCATTAACCCCCGGGGGGGGGTTCCGGTAACCCTCCGGTACTCTAGTAAAATCCCGATTTAACCCGGAACGTTTCTGATATCCAAATATAGGCTTCCAATATATCTGTCTTTATGTCTCGACCATTTCTAGATTCCTCGTCATGTCCGTGATCACATCCGGGACTCCAAACAACCTTCGGTACATCAAAACACAAAAACTCATAATATAACCGTCATCGAACTTTAAGCGTGCGGACCCTACGGGTTCGAGAACTATGTAGACATGACCGAGACACGTCTCCGGTCAATAACCAATAGCGGAACCTAGATGCTCATATTGTCTCCTACATATTCTACGAAGATCTTTATCGGTCAAACCGCATAACAACATACGTTGTTCCCTTTGTCATCGGTATGGTACTTGCCCGAGATTCGATCGTCGGTATCTCAATACCTAGTTCAATCTCGTTACCGGCAAGTCTCTTTACTCGTTCCGTAACACATCATCCCGCAAATAACTCATTAGTTGCAATGCTTGCAAGGCTTATAGTGATGTGCATTACCGAGTGGGCCCAGAGATACCTCTCCGACAATCGGAGTGACAAATCCTAATCTCAAAATATGCTAACCCAACAAGTACCTTTGGAGACACCTGTAGAGCACCTTTATAATCACCTAGTTACGTTGTGATGTTTGGTAGCACACAAAGTGTTCCTCCGGTAAACGGGAGTTGCATAATCTCATAGTCATAGGAACATGTATAAGTCATGAAGAAAGCAATAGCAACAAACTAAACGATCAAGTGCTATGCTAACGGAATGGGTCAAGTCAATCACATCATTCTCTAATGATGTGACCCCGTTTAATCAAATGACAACTCATGTCTATGGCTAGGAAACTTAACCATCTTTGATTCAACGAGCTAGTCAAGTAGAGGCATACTAGTGACATACTGTTTTTCTATGTATTCACACATGTATTATGTTTCCGGTTAATACAATTCTGGCATGAATAATAAACATTTATCATGATATAAGGAAATAGATAATAACTTTATTATTGCCTCCAGGGCATATTTCCTTCAGTCTCCCACTTGCACTAGAGTCAATAATCTAGTTCACATCGCCATGTGATTTAACATCAATAGTTCACATTACCATGTGATTAACACCCGTAGTTCACATCGTCATGTGACCAACACCCAAAGGGTTTACTAGAGTCAGTAATCTAGTTCACATCGCTATGTGATTAATACCCAAAGAGTGCTAAGGTGTGATCATGTTTTCCTTGTGAGGGAAGTTTAGTCAATGGGTCTGCCACATTCAGATCCGTATGTATTTTGCAAATTTCTATGTCAACAATGCTCTGCACGGAGCTACTCTAGCTAATTGCTCCCACTTTCATTATGTATCCAGATTGAGACTTTGAGTCATCTGGATCAGTGTCAAAACTTGCATCGACATAACTCTTTACGATGAACCTTTTGTCACCTCCATAATCAAGAAACATATCCTTATTCCACTAAGGATAATTTTGACCAATGTCCAGTGATCTACTCCTAGATCACTATTGTACTCCCTTGCCAAACTCAGGGCAGGGTATACAATAGGTCTGGTACACATCATGCCATACTTTATAGAACCTATGGCTGAGGCATAGGGAATGACTTTCATTCTCTCTCTATCTTCTGTCGTGGTCGGGTTTTGAGTCTTACTCAACTTCACACCTTGTAACACAGGCAAGAACTCCTTCTTTGACTGTTCCATTTTGAACTACTTCAAAATCTTGTCAAGGTATGTACTCATTGAAAAAATTATCAAGCGTCTTGATCTATCTCTATAGATCTTGATGCTCAATATGTAAGCAGCTTCACCGAGGTCTTTCTTTGAACAACTCCTTTCAAACATTCCTTTATGCTTTGTAGAATAATTCTACATTATCTCCGATCAACAATATGTCATTCACATATATACTTATCAGAAATGTTGTAGTGCTCCCACTCACTTTCTTGTAAATACAGGCTTCACCGCAAGTCTGTATGAAACTATATGCTTTGATCAACTTATCAAAGCGTATATTCCAACTCCGAGATGCTTGCACCAGTCCATAGATGGATCGCTGGAGCTTGCATATTTTGTTAGCACCTTTAGGATTGACAAAACTTTCTTGTTGCATCATACACAACTCTTCTTTAATAAGTCCATTAAGGAATGTAGTTTTGTTTATCCATTTGTCAGATTTCATAAAATGTGGCAATTGCTAACATGATTCGGACAGACCATAAGGCTTCTGCCAGTTGCCAATAACTTCAACAAGACATGATCATCTTCTACAACAACTTATATCTCATCACGTCTTCACCATTTCACATCACAACATGCCCTGCAAAAACAAGTTAGACGTCCTCTACTTTGTTGTTGCAAGTTTTACGTGGCTACTACGGGGTGAGCAAGAACCGTTCTTACCTACGCATCAAAACCACAATGATAGTTTGTCAAGTTGGTGCTGTTTTAACCTTCGCAAGGACTGGGCGTAGCCACACTTGGTTCAACTAAAGTTGGAGAAACTGACACCCGCTAGTCACCTGTGTGCATAGCACGGCGGTAAAACCAGTCTCGCGTAAGCGTACGCGTAATGTCGGTCCGGGCCGCTTCATCCAACTATATCGCCGAACCAAAGTGTGACATGCTAGTAAGCAGTATGACTTATATCGCCCACAACTCACTTGTGTTCTACTCGTGCATATTACATCAAGGCATAAAACCTGGCTCTGATACCACTGTTGGGGAACGTAGTAATTTCAAAAAAATTCCTACGCACACGCAAGATCATGGTGATGCATAGCAACAAGAGGGGAGAGTGTTGTCCACGTACCCTCGTAGACCGAAAGTGGAAGCGTTGACACAACATAGAGGAAGTAGTCGTACGTCTTCCCGATCCGACCGATCCAAGTACCGAACGTACGGCACCTCCGAGTTCTGCACACGTTCAACTCGGTGACGTCCCTCGAGCTCCGATCCAGCTGAGTGTTGAGGGAGAGTTTCGTCAGCACGACGACGTGATGACGATGATGATGTTCTACTGACGCAGGGCTTCGCCTAAGCACCGCTACGATATGACCGAGGTGGAATATGGTGGAAGGAGGCACCTCACATGGCTAAGGAACGATCACGAAGATCAACTTGTGTGTCATGGGGTGCCCCCTGCCCCCGTATATAAAGGAGGGAGGGGGGAGGTGCGGCCGGCCCCTAGGGATGCGCCTGGAGGAGTCCTACTCCCACCGGGAGTAGGACCCCCCCCCCTCTTGCCTTGTTGGAGAAGGAGAGGGAAAGGGGGAAAGAGGAAAGGGGGGCGCCGCCCCCCTCCTTGTCCTATTTGGACTAGGGGGGAGGGGGCGCGCAGCCTGCCCTGGCCGGCCCTCCTCTTCTCCCTTAGGTCCCATGTAGGCCCATTAACCCCCGGGGGGGTTCCGGTAACCCCCCGGTACTCCGGTAAAATGCCGATTTCACCCGGAACGTTTCCGATATCCAAATATAGGCTTCCAATATATCAATCTTTATGTCTCGACCATTTGAGATTCCTCGTCATGTCCGTGATCACATCCGGGACTCCGAACAACCTTCGGTACATCAAAACACAAAAACTCATAATATAACCGTCATCGAACTTTAAGCGTGCGGACCCTACGGGTTCAAGAACTATGTAGACATGACCGAGACACGACTCTGGTCAATAACCAATAGCGGAACCTGGATGCTCATATTGGCTCCTACATATTCTACGAAGATCTTTATCGGTCAAACCGCATAACAACATACGTTGTTCCCTTTGTCATCGGTATGTTACTTGCCCGAGCCTCGATCGTCGGTATCTCAATACCTAGTTCAATCTCGTTACCGGCAAGTCTCTTTATTCGTTCCGTAACACATCATCCCGCAACTAAATCATTAGTTGCAATGCTTGCAAGGCTTATAGTGATGTGCATTATCGAGTGGGCCCAGAGATACCTCTCCGACAATCGGAGTGACAAATCCTAATCTCGAAATACGCCAACCCAACAAGTACCTTCGAAGACACCTGTAGAGCACCTTTATAATCACCCAGATACGTTGTGATGTTTGGTAGCACACAAAGTGTTCCTCCGGTAAATGGAAGTTGCATAATCTCATCGTCATAGGAACATGTATAAGTCATGAAGAAAGCAATAGCAACAAACTAAATGATCAAGTGCTATGCTAACGGAATGGGTCAAGTCAATCACATCATTCTCTAATGATGTGACCCCATTTAATCAAATGACAACTCATGTCTATGGCTAGGAAACTTAACCATCTCTGATTCAATGAGCTAGTTGAAAGTGCAACTATCCCTAGGTGGTTTTGGTAATTCATCACAACATATAGCTCATTGAGCTAATGCTATTCCAAGATGATTATTTCAGGAAAGCTCAATGATTGGCATGGCATGGATGTGAAAGTGGAACCCTCAAAATGCTAAGGACAAAGGATTGGCTCAAGCTCAAAAGCTTAAGACTCTTCATTTTATATTTTACTGATCCAAGATCACATTGAGTCTTTAGGAAAAGCCAATACTATCAAGGAGGGATGAGGTGTTGCTTAATGAGCCTCTTGCTTCATGTGCTTAGTGATATGCTCCAAAACCCTCAACTACTTTCCCATGTCCACATATGACCTAAACCCTAAGCCAAACTCGGTCCTACCGATTCTTCCTATCCGGCGCCACCGAGTTTCACTTGTCATTAGCCACTGCCAAACACTAGCAATTAGGTTCTACCGATAAGGATCTCGGTCTCACCGAGATGGGGTTGCAAACTCTCTGTTTCCCTTTCGTAACTTTTCGGTCTTACCGAAAGAGCGAATCGGTCCCACCGAGATTGCAATGTAAACTCAGTGTTTCCCCTTTGTAACTTTTCGGTCTCACCGAGTTCCACTCGGTCTCACCGAAAGAGAAAATCGGTCCCACCGAGTTTGCCTGACCAACTCTCTAGTTAGCTAATTACCAAATTTGGTCTCACCGAGTTTGTGTAATCGGTCTCACCGAGATTACGTTATGCCCAAACCCTAACCATATCGGTCCTACCGAGTTGCATGTCAGTCCCACCGAAAATCACTAACGGTCACTAGGTTTACATTTTCGGTCCGACCGAGTTTATTGATTCGGTCCCACCGAGATTGGAAAACTGTGTAACGGTTGGATTTTGTGTGGAGGCTATATATACCCCTCCACCTCCTTCTCATTCGTGACAGAGCCATCAGAACACACACACCATTCCAACTCATATGTTCTGAGAGAGAACCACCTACTCATGTGTTGAGACCAAGACATTCCATTCCTACCATATGAATCTTGATCTCTAGCCTTCCCAAGTTGCTTTCCACTCAAATCTTCTTTCCACTAAATCCAAATCCTATGAGAGAGAGTTGAGTGTTGGGGAGACTATCATTTGAAGCACAAGAGCAAGGAGTTCATTACCTACACACCATTTGTTACTTCTTGGAGAGTGGTGTCTCCTAGATTGGCTAGGTGTCACTTGGGAGCCTCCGACAAGATTGTGGAGTTGAACCAAGGAGTTTGTAAGGGCAAGGAGATCGCCTACTTCGTGAAGATCTACCGCTAGTGAGGCAAGTCCTGTGTGGGCGATGGCCATGGTGGGATAGACAAGGTTGCTTCTTCGTGGACCCTTTGTGGGTGGTTGCTTCTTCGTGGACCCTTCGTGGGTGGAGCCCTGTGTGGACTCGCGCAACCGTTACCCTTGGGTGGAGCCCTGTGTGGACTCGCGCAACCGTTACCCTTCGTGGGTTGAAGTCTCCATCAACGTGGATGTAGGATAGCACCACCTATCCGAACCACGGGAAAAACATCCGTGTCTCCAATTGCGTTTGAATTCTCCAAACCCTTCCCTTTACATTCTTGCAAGTTGCATGCTTTACTTTCCGCTGCCTATATACTCTTTGCATGCTTGCTTGAATTATGTGATGATTGCTTGACTTGTCCTAAATTAGCTAAAATCTGCCAAGAACTAAAATTGGGAAAAGGTTAAGTTTTTATTTGGTCAAGTAGTCTAATCACCCCCCCTCTAGACATACTTTCGATCCTACACTAGTCAAGTAGAGGCATACTAGTGACATACTGTTTGTCTATGTATTCACACATGTATTATGTTTCCGGTTAATACAATTCTAGCGTGAATAATAAACATTTATCATGATATAAGGAAATAGAAAATAACTTTATTATTGCCTCTATGGCATATTTCCTTCACCAAGTTGCCTTTGTTTTTCCCCCCCCCCCCCCCCTTTTTCTTCAAGGACTAAGATTTCTTTATCAAGTATCTATCTTATGATTATGAAGTCTCTCCATTCTTTTCCGTCAATATTCTTAACCGGTGATTCTCATGAAGATCCTAACGGAACCTCAAGTTCATCATTATTCATTCTCTTTCTTCTCTGATGGAACCAA